>NC_090912.1:216194-237607 GCF_040956055.1 Brachionichthys hirsutus
TTCAATGGAGCTAGACTTTTGGTCCCCCTTCTCCTCCTCCTCCTCCTCCTCCTCCTCCTCCTCCTTCTTCTCTCCTCCTCCTCTCCTTCTCCTCCTTCTCCTCCTCCAAAGGCTGCTCGCTCCTCCTAATGTTTAAACGCCTCTTTTTCGTGCTCTTCCTCCTCCTCTGAGAAGGAGCGCGAGCTGAGGAGGTGCTGTAACCTCCTTTTTCTTTTGACACTCTTCCACTCTCCTCTCCTCTCGCTGGGAGACGCTCCCCCTCCCCCTCCCCCCCCCCTCCCCCGTGGGCCGTCTCTTATTGGTGAACGTGAAATCGGTGGTTAGAGCGCCGGCGCCGGCGCTCGACAGCTGCCTCCAGCGTTCCTCCACCGGAGCCGCTCTGCATGGGGGGGGTGGGGGGGCGCCCAGCGACCGGGGGGGGGGACTAACTCTTCTTCTCTGCCTGTGACTGAGATGTTGCACTGAACTTCACGGAAGAGAAGAAGACAACGCTGAAGAGGGGAGGGGGGGGGAGGGGGGGTCTCCGAAGAGGCAAATGGGAGGAACAGCCTGTCCCGCCTCCCCGTCTGGAGCCCCGCCCCCCCCTCCTCCGTAGGAACCGGATCAGAGGCCAGATGAACACGTCAGTGTGCCGAGCGCCGTTACATTACATGCTTTAGCGTGGGGGGGGGGGGGGGGGGGGAGGGGCGTGGCTATCTTCTCGCAGCGCTGCAACAATGAGCCTGCCTCAGCAATTTAACGTCTCATCAATACACGACCGGGCTGCGGCGTCCTGGGGGGCGGATCCTACAGAACGGCGCGGCGTCCACGCGGGGTCCACGTGGGGTCCAGGCGGGGTCCAGGGGGGGTCCAGGCGCCGCTGGATTCCCCGCCCTCTCCTCCACCCTGGACTTAAGGATCACGCTTTTATCAAACGCTAAAGTCTATTTCAAGTTCGGTTCATAAATAACTGAGGAGGGAAGGGTGACGAGAAAAACCCCAAAACGCGCTGGGAGAGCCTGGGGGGGGGGGTCTCGGGGGGGGGGGGGGGGTCTCTGGGGGGGGGGGGGTCTCCCACGACTCCTTCCCAGGAATCCTCTTCAATTACAGATGAAAAATGGAATTCAGGTTAAGATGGCGCTGCTCTGGGTGGGGGCCCGGGCCCCTCCCCCGGAGACGCCGCCGTCCATCATGGAGGTTTAAAGGAGGAGGCCGACGCCTCCCACCGACCCTATCGTCATGGCGACCCGAAGTCGTGTCAGCTCCATCCTGAGCCTCCTTCACCGGTTCTACCAGCGGCCGGTAGCTTTAGCTAGCTGCTGTTAGCGCTCCTGGGTCGGAGCCTAGAACCGCCAGAGAGACTCCTCCTCTTCCTCTGCTCTTCATCAGAGACCCTCTTAGCGCTCAACCCAGAACCAGACCCAGAACCAGGACCAGAACCAGGACCAGAACCAGGACTTCATTTCATACATTTGCTGAGTTTGGACCTTCAGAAACGTTCCGTGTTTTGCTGGAACATGGGATTAACTATTGACCAGCTGCAGCCAATCAGACGTGATTGGTCGGGGCAGGAGGGTTGTGTTAAAGGGACAGTACGGCCTTTTCCTGCTCACTGACATCAGGAACGTTCTGGGAAGACCATCCGGAAGCTGAGCCAGTTGCTGCTGCGAAATACCGTCGCTCTGATTACCAGTACTCTGATTACCAGTACTCCGATTACCAGTACTCTGATTACTCTGGCGTAGTCACACCTGCAGGTTCAGGTGAACTCAAGCCTGCTCCGGAGAAATCTGTCCTCACAAAATAACTCAAATAACTCCCAGTGCATGCTGGGACAGACGCCTGCCGGAGCGGTTTAAGGTTGATGACTCGGCGCCGGACTCTGCGCTGCGACGCATTGATGACATCACTAAAGCGCAGGAAGACGCGGTTAAACGCCGTTTGAGGGCTTCGATCCCGTCTGGTGAAGAACGGCGCCGGAGTCACGCAGCCGGTGCTGGCGTGGTGCTAGCACCGTTAGCATTAGCACCCCATGTGTTTTATTCTACTGGACCTGAACTCACCGTCTGGGTCAGGGTCTGCAGCCCTGCCCCCCCAGCAGAGGGTCCAACATTTACCCCAGGGTCAGCTCCCCATTGGGTTTACCTGGATGAAGCCCCACCCCCACCCGTTTCTGTACTCTGTCTTGCGTTTATTTAGAGACGTGACCTTTGACCTCTGTGGGCGTGGCCCTGACTGATGGTGACAGTTTGTGGTTAACTGGGAGCTGATTGGCCGATAGCTGTCAGGTGTGATGCTTCTACAGAGGAGCTAGCTGCTGTTAGCATAGAGAGCAGAGGCCCCGCCCCCTTCCTTTTAGAGGTGAACGGGATCAGCTGGATGATCTATTTAATGTAGCCCAATCATCAGCAGGAAACGACAGATGTAATCAATAATAAACATTGAACAGGAAGCGCCGGGAGGATCCTGGGAAACCGGAACGTTCCGGTTCCCTTCCAGGGTCCGGTCCCACCTGGGTCTTACCAGTCTCGTAAAGAGGGGCACTCCCAAATGCCAGAGGTGATGGGTCCGCGGGCCGCTGTAAGCCACGCCCCCCGGCTTACACAACGGGCTTCCTGTGGGACACAAAGAGACGCCGTTCAACTCCGAGGAAGAGGAGGAGGAAGAGGAAGCTCCTCCGATTACCGGCTTCACGTTAACCGGGCCGAGCGAAGACACGCCCCCGACCCGCAGCTGCGTTAGGCTTTTATTAATAGTGTTTATGTGCGTAATCAAGCCCCCCCCCCCCGCAGAACGCTTTTATTTGTGTTGATAATAAAGGGATCAATGCTGCATGTTCGCGCCGCCGGACCATCTGCAGCCCCGCCCATAAAAGCGAGTTAAACTGATGACGTGTTGCTGATGGGCTCCCGGTGAACGGTTAACGGTTAACGACCCGTTAATCCGGTCGTTTTAGGGCCCCTCCTCAGCAGCTGGGTGTTCTCTCATCTGCCGATTCATCATGAACTGTGCGCACGCGCGTGCACGTGTGTGCACGTGCGTGCGTGCGACGGTGTAGAAACTTTGATCTCAGATACAAAACGACATCAGAATATTTACATATTTCAACGTGAATCGATCAGCCTGATCACCATGCTGCTGCCATGGAAACCATGAAGATCAAGCACTGTGACGTCACGTCAGCTTCACGGTAAAATGATGAGGTCACTTCCTGTCAGAGTCGCAGCTCAATACCAGAACAAATCAGGTTTGCTAGGCTAACCCGTCCTCAGCGGAACCCGGCCCCGTCCTCAGCGGAACCCGGCCCCATCCTCAGCGGAACCCGGTTCCGTCCTCAGCGGAACCCGGCTCCGTCCTCAGCGGAACCCGGCCCCATCCTCAGCGGAACCCGGTTCCATCCTCAGCGGAACCCGGCGCCATCCTCAGCGGAGCCGGTCCCGTCCTCAGCGGAACCCGGCCCCGTCCTCAGCGGAACCCGGCCCCGTCCTCAGCGGAACCCGGTTCCGTCCTCAGCGGAGCCGGTCCCGTCCTCAGCGGAACCCGGCCCCGTCCTCAGCGGAACCCGGTTCCGTCCTCAGCGGAGCCGGTCCCGTCCTCAGCGGAACCCGGTCCCGTCCTCAGCGGAACCGGTCCCGTCCTCAGCGGAACCCGGCCCCGTCCTCAGCGGAACCCGGTCCCGTCCTCAGCAGAACCCGGTCCCGTCCTCGGCGGAACCCGGTTCTGGCGTGGCTGGCTGCTGTTCTTTAGACGTTTGTTTGTTTGTTCCGGCTCGGCTGCAGGAGGAGCTCCAAGCGTTCCGAGTCCGAGTCCGAGTCCGAGTCCGAGTCCGATATGCAATAAGGGAAAACAACACTTTTAATAATTCAGGCCCTGAGCCGGTGAGGTGGGGGCCGAGGCGGGGGGTTTGGGGGGGGGGCATCTCAAAGTACCGCAGAACGGCTCGTTTAGCTCTTGCTCCTGTTATTAACGCTGCATCCGAGCCCCTCCTGGGCCTGAGAGGGAGCCAATCAGAGCGAGCCGCGTTTGGAGGGAGCCAATCAGAGCGAGCCGCGTTTGGAAGGAGCCAATCAGAGCGAGCCGCGTTTATCAACGACGGCGGAGAATAACGGTGGAGCTCCTAATCTCTCTCTCTCGCCGTCCTCCTCGCTGTCCGGATTATTATCAGAACCCGCGGCGCCGATGGAACCGCTAAGGACGCGTTCAAAGGAACCGTCAGGCCCAGGATGGGAAAACACAACACACCAATGCTCTGAACAGGGACCGGACCCCGAGCCGGACCCCGAGCCGGACCCCGAGCCGGACCCCGAGCCGGACCCCGAGCCGGACCCCGAACCGGACCCCGAGCCGGACCCCGAACCGGACCCCGAGCCGGACCCCGAGCCGGACCCCGAGCCGGACCCCGAGCCGGACCCCGAACCGGACCCCGAGCCGGACCCCGAGCCGGACCCCGAACCGGACCCCGAGCCGGACCCCGAACCGGACCCCGAGCCGGACCCCGAGCCGGACCCCGAGCCGGACCCCGAGCCGGACCCCGAACCGGACCCCGAGCCGGACCCCGAGCCGGACCCCGAGCCGGACCCCGAGCCGGACCCCGAGCCGGACCCCGAGCCGGACCCCGAGCCGGACCCCAAACCGGACCCCGAACCGGACCCTGAACCGGACCCTGAGCCGGATCCTGCCTGTCATCGTTAACAGCCACACAAGACGGAAACTCCCAGATTCCTTCTATTCAAGAAGCTTTCCGGAGGAGGAGGAGTCACTTTAATCCGAGCCGGAGCTCCTCCCACGCCGCAGCTCGCTCCACCCTCTCCTGATCGCGCCGTTGGGATTAAGGTCAATGAAAGGAAGGGAAGGTTCTGTCAGTGGAAACAGGAACCCCCGTCTGAAGCGGTTACTGCTTACGCAGACGAGGAAAGGCCCGTAGAAGGTCCATTTGGGATAGATACACCACAAACCGCTGCAGAGACCCTAAATCAACAGGAGGGGCGCTGTTCACCTCTGATCTGGACCATTAGCACAGTGTGCTAGCGTGCTAAATCCAGGTTTACATCCTCTGGTTCAGGGTCTGGTTCTGTTGCACTCCGGAAAGACCCGGTCCACAAATATGACTGGAAATCGTTATTGTTCAAACGACCTGAAGCTGTTCTGATGGGGGGGGGGGCAGACTATTGATCGGTACCGAGTCCTGCTTTACCGCCCTACAGGCCAATACATCATTTCATCTCATAGATTTCTGGATTTGGCTGATTAATTATTCATGGTGGGGGGGGGGGGTCCTTCTCCGTGTTATTGAGTTTGCTAACTGGATGCAGTCCACCCCCCCAGAAAGGCAGGGAGGACTGTCTCTGCCGGGTCGGGACGGTACCGGGACGGGACCCTGCTGGGTAGCAGCTCATTCTGGTGGGGGCCAGTGGGCTCTATGAAACATCAAAGGGCTGACTTCATGTGTCCCAGCAGGGGGCGGGGCCGATGTTTGGCCGCGCCTCTCACGATGACAAGCAAACGCTGCTTTTTAAAGGCGCGGCGGCGTCGGCTGGAGACGAACTGGAATGAACCTTAATGCCATTCTCTCTGGTCTGAGAGGCGGGGCTTAATAATGGAGCGGCGGCTCTAACCCTAACCCAAATCACAGGGGATGGTTGCTGCTGTTCCAGCATCGGACCGAGGCCGGCGCCGGCTAACCGAGGAGAATCCGGGTCAACCGATGGGGACGTGCCGTTATCTTTAGAATCGCTCGCTGCAGATACCGCGGCGCCGCGCTCGCTAGCGGCTGGCTAGCGGCTCGCTAGCGGCTGGCTAACAAACATTTGTTTCTGTCCAGCGTAGCAATAATCAGCAAGGTCACTGCAAGGTCACCGCAAGGTCACCGCGAGCCGTTCACCGGAGGCCGGAACCAGAAGCTCCGCCCAGTTTATTTCATCCCGACGCATTTTAAGCTGTCGGCACGTCGTTAGGCAGCGCTACACTAACGCACACACTCCTGAGCGGTCGTCCAGGTGACCGACTGACAGCACAACCCCCCCGGGACACGGAACCACCGGTACTTAACGGGGGGGCCAAATTAGCGACCCGGTCAGCATGGAATAAAAACAGCTGTTAATGTTTTAGTCTGTGTTCCATTCCAGACTGAAGATCATTGTGTGACAGGTGAGAAGATGGACAGCCATGCCCCCCCCCCCACACACACACAGTTATAATAGGAGGCCGGCCGGCCCCCCCAGGCCATCCTGCCAGCTGGCCGGACTGAGTGTGAGTGATGCCCCGGCGAGGCCGGCCCATTAGGGGAGTGCTGCTGGTGAGTGCAGGATGGCTCAGGTAATTAAAGCCAAACCAAAGCAGGCGGGGGGGGGGGGGGGGCCTCCTCGCCCCCCGGCGGTCTCCGGGGGCATTAGCCTCCTCGCCACTCCGGCCCGCTCCCTCTTGTTCCTGGTTTTGTTTAGGGTTCTAACTCTGCGCTGGGAGTCCGTCAGGTCCAGAGTCCACTCCCCCCCAGGCCCGGTGACATCATCAGACTACAGAGACGAATGGATCAGTCCCCCGACCAATCAGAAGAGAGTTATAGATAGATAGACTGCCTCGTGTGTTCCGTCGGTGGTTTAGAACACCCGAACCACCGGGCCGGCTAATCTGCATCTGATTGGCTTCGTTAACGAGCAATGAAGGGTTCTAAAAGGGTTCAGCACGTAGAACCCTGGATTAAAAGACAAGAACCTGGATTAACAGACAAGAACCCTGGATTAACAGACAAGAACCTGGATTAACAGACAAGAACCCTGGATTAAAAGACAAGAACCCTGGATTAACAGACAAGAACCCTGGATTAACAGACAAGAACCCTGGATTAAAAGACAAGAACCCTGGATTAACAGACAAGAACCCTGGATTAAAAGACAAGAACCCTGGATTAACAGACAAGAACCCTGGATTAACAGACAAGAACCCTGGATTAAAAGACAAGAACCCTGGATTAAAAGACAAGAACCCTGGATTAACAGACAAGAGGACGTTTTCGACATATATGTTTTCGACTACATACAGAACAGAACCGATCCTCCAGTTCAATAATGATGTTCTCATTCTATCTTATTTAAAAGCTGCCACGCCCTGCCACGCCCTGCCACGCCCTTCCACGCCCTGCCACGCCCTTCCGCGCCCTGTCACAATCTGAGACAAACCCTCAGTAGAAACCGACCCGATCCGGCACCGAGGTTCTTGGTCGATCAGTCTGAGCATCAGCTTCCGACGGCGGTCGGTTTATTTCAGACCGTAACTGAACCGGGCCTTACTGATCAGAATCAGAATGGATCAGCTCGGACACGGACCAAATCAAAGCGCTGCCATCAGGTGAGTGACCGTAAGGTAGCAAACAGCAAATCCAGCCTCCTGTCAGACCGCGTTTCATTCCCACCTGGGAATGGGGGGGGGCTCCGTAGGGACAGCCAATGAGGAAAAGGCCAGATGGGCAGACAGTTAGCCGCAGCGTGCAGCTAGCAGCTAGCATTATCAATGCTGACAGGCAGACAAGCCGTTTATAAGGAAAGGAAAAAAGCATCAGGAAAACCCTGCTCGGCTATTCCCAATTGAATTACTGCCTTGATCTGAAGATGGGAGGGGCGGGTCGGGGGGGGGGGCAGGGCGAGCGAGAGCAGGATACTATTCTTTGACGAGAAGGGCCGCTCTGAATGCGCACGGAAAACGTATATCCGTGTGGTGCGTCCCTCAGGGCTCACATCTCGCAACCCTGCCCATCTATTTTTATTTGTTCCCCGTGCTTCTAGTTAATGCAGTGCTGCAGCCACAAAATGGAGGAGGGGGAGGAGGAGGGGGGAGAGCGGAGCTGAGGTCCCACGACCCAAGCCATGTTGTCGGAATCTTGATGTCACACAAAGTCCCTGGAAAGTGTGTGTGCAGACACACACGTCAAATCACATGATCACATGTAAAACCACCGCCGTGGCGGAACGTGTTTGATAGAAGGCAGCCGATATAAGTCCATCAATCAGCTGATTACGGCAGGAAGCCCGAGTCGGCGCTCAGACAACGACCAACGATGTGGAGGTAGCGTTAGCGCTCAGCAAACATCGTTTGTCTAGTAGCAGCGAGCAGGAAACAGGAAGTGATGCGTGCGTATCAACACGGCTGCCATCACAGCGGTGTCTTTCTAACTCCGCATTAACCCAAATACCACCGGCGGGGGTCACACCGAGCTTAACGGCACTCCCCGGCCCCCCCGCCGTCTCGCTGGAGATCACTGAGAAAACGTTCACGCAGGAAGCCACACGACGGTTCTGGTGCTGATCCAGCTGCGGCGACCGTGGGATGGAAACCCTCGCTAACAGCTCCTGGTTATGCTAACTTATGAGACCGCGCTGTGATTGGACGACAGGCGATCCGCATCTTGTGCGCAGTGATTGGCTGCCAACACGAGCCAAAGCCAATCAGGATCCAGTTTAAAAAGCGTCCGTTGTTCTGCGTTTTCACGCCGCTTCAGCAAAGACAAGCGTTTTGTCTGTGGAGGAGCCAACTGAAAGTGGACGTGCTAACGGGCTAACGAGTTAACGGGCTAATGGGCTAACGGGTTAACGTGCTAATGGGCTAACGGGTTAACGTGCTAATGGGCTAACGGGCTAACGGGCTAACAGGCTAACGGGTTAATGGGTTAACGGGCTAATGGGCTAAGGGGTTAACGGGCTAACAGGCTAACGGGTTAACGGGCTAATGGGCTAACGGGTTAACGTGCTAATGGGCTATCGGGCTAACAGGCTAACGGGTTAATGGGTTAACGTGCTAATGGGCTAACGGGTTAACGGGCTAATGGGCTAACGGGTTAACGTGCTAATGGGCTAACGGGCTAACGGGCTAACAGGCTAACGGGTCTCGCCGTGAGGTGGCGCTGAAGTCAGCTCAAACGTGATGAAATCGCTCCGCACTAATGCGCTGCTGAATATTTGATTATTCATGCTTTACATTTTTATCAACTATTTTGAAATTCAGAGTGTCTGTCCCGTTGTCGTAGTGTGAACGCACCGCCCCCC
The DNA here is from genome assembly GCF_040956055.1 of Brachionichthys hirsutus. Classification (NCBI taxonomy): domain Eukaryota; kingdom Metazoa; phylum Chordata; class Actinopteri; order Lophiiformes; family Brachionichthyidae; genus Brachionichthys; species Brachionichthys hirsutus. The sequence continues at coordinate 225,209 of NC_090912.1, forward strand.
CCCCCCCCTCAGTCATCGGACCGCCGTCGCCGATCAGCGATGGGCTCATCGTTTGGTTTTCTTCTCCTTTGCTCTCCGCGGGGAGCCCCCACTGCCCCGCCCCCCGTGACCTGAGTATTGGGCTTTAACGCCGGTGCAGAGGAGGAAGAGGAGGAAGAGGAGGCATCAGCTAAACACACGCAGAGGAAGAGGCTCTAAAATATGCTTATGGAATGTCTCGCACTGCTTTAAATATTAAAGAGCCCATGTGAGTACAGCATGTAAGTAGCCCCAGGCTAGCACTCGAGTCTCGGCTAACACGCGCGGACATTCACGAACCGCCAGGAAGCTGGTAGCGCAGCTGCAGCGCTCGCTAACGCGCAGCTGCAGCGCTCGCTAACGCGCAGAGAGGACATTAAAAATGCATGTGTCCCTATGAAGCTGGGACGCCACGCAAAGCTGGAGCTGATCAAAGCGTCTGCTAGCATGCTAGCATGCTTCCTGTAGCGTGTTCCAGCTGCTGGGTTCAAAAGACGCTGCTCCAACTACAGGATATGCTAATGAGTGCAGCTCTAGCTGCTCTCTGGTTGTAGCTATGCTACGCTAGCCGACCAGCGCCTGCCAGCAGCTGGCACCCGGGGGCCGTCCCACCGTGGGCTCAGAAGCAGCCTCTCAGGACGGGACGGCGTGAAGCGGGGGAGGAGGAGCTGGGCGGTATCTGGGTCAGTTTGTTTCCGTCGGACCGGAGCGGGAAATGTCTTTTATGAAAGACAAAACCGAACCCGGAACGGGTTCCGATGCTGTAGGGCGGGGCACCTGACCTCGTCCCACCTGAAGCACGTTTCACGGCGCCGTCGTCTGCTCGAAGTCAAACCGATTCAGCTCGACAGAGAATATTAGCGGGCGTGGCTACAAATATATAATCACCACACGAGGGCTGAAGTGTGGCTCCTCCCATCTTTCCTCTCGCCGCGGCCGCAGCAGTGAAGTAACCCGCCTGTTAGCGTGCTGCATGCATGACGCCACGCGCAGCCGCCGCCGCACTGGAGGAGCACCGAAGCCTCCTGCAGGAGTCACTCCTCCAGCGCTCCTCCTGAAACACTGGAGGAGCACCGAAGCCTCCTGCAGGAGTCACTCCTCCAGCGCTCCTCCTGAAACACTGGAGGAGCACCGAAGCCTCCTGCAGGAGTCACTCCTCCAGCGCTCCTCCTGAAACACTGGAGGAGCACCAAAGCCTCCTGCAGGAGTCACTCCTCCAGCGCTCCTCCTGAAACACTGGAGGAGCACCGAAGCCTCCTGCAGGAGTCACTCCTCCAGCGCTCCTCCTGAAACACTGGAGGAGCACCGAAGCCTCCTGCAGGAGTCACTCCTCCAGCGCTCCTCCTGAAACACTGCAGGAGCACCGAAGCCTCCTGCAGGAGTCACTCCTCCGGCGCTCCTCCTGAACGGACGCGGCGCTCCGACGGTCACAAACACCGATTGGTGGAATGCTGGATTCTCTCCTTCCCTCGAGTTCATGCTCTTATGCACCTCCCCGACCTCCTTCTGCGCCTCCTCAGGCTTGGAGGACTCATCAGCCGCCGCCACCACTGTGTTGGGAACGCCTCGTTTCTCTGATGCCTTTGATCATTAGGATGTTAACGAGCGACGCGACGCTCTGCTGAACGCACCTGAGAGCGGCGCTTCGGTTCCACCTGACCTGCACTCAGGCGCTCATTCCGCTCGACCGTGCACGCAGCTATCACGGCATCCCTCCCGTTCCGGCGGCGGCGCCGGCATTAGAGGAAGCCCCGTCTGCTGGCAGCCCGATCCATCATCCCACCACTCCGGGTAGAAGCGCTTCACACCCTCGGAGCCGCGGCGCCACATTTGCATTTGAGCACCTTCATTAAATCCAGACGAGGTAGGACTCGTTTAGGAAACCCGATCCCGCTTGTCCTCTAACGAATGAAAAGTAAAGGTCAGCGTGGCGTCTCAGCTTCAGCTCCTCCATCCCGACGTCTCAGCTTCAGCTCCTCCATCCCGACGTCTCAGCTTCAGCTCCTCCATCCCGACATTCCACGCGTGGCGTCTCAGCTTCAGCTCCTCCATCCCGACGTTCCACGCGTGGCGTCTCAGCTTCAGCTCCTCCATCCCGACATTCCACGCGTGGCGTCTCAGCTTCAGCTCCTCCATCCCGACATTCCACGCGTGGCGTCTCAGCTTCAGCTCCTCCATCCCGACGTTCCACGCGTGGCGTCTCAGCTTCAGCTCCTCCATCCCGACGTTCCGACGTCTCTTCAAAAAGGAAACATGAGTTCTGTTTTTCTGTCACTTGAAACCAGCGGCCTCCGAATAACTTCCGTTAAATCCGACAAGTAATTATTGGGGATCAAACCGGCAAGATGATGTAGCCGCTACTCGTCATCATCAGTCTTCATCAGCTCAAAGCAGCACGAATTATCGAGGCTCCTCCCAACGACCATGTCTCAAGGTGTCCGCGTCGATGACTGAAAACAAGAGCGCTTCAAAGGCCCGTGCTACCGGCCCGTGCTACCGGCCCGTGCTACCGGCGCGTGCTACCGGCGCGTGCTACCGGCGCGTGCTACCGGCCCGTGCTACCGGCGCGTGCTACCGGCCCGTGCTACCGGCGCGTGCTACCGGCGCGTGCCCGTGCTACCGGCCCGTGCTACCGGCCCGTGCTACCGGCGTGTGCTACCGGCGTGTGCCCGTGCTACCGGCCCGTGCTACCGGCCCGTGCTACCGGCCCGTGCTACCGGCGTGTGCTACCGGCGTGTGCCCGTGCTACCGGCGTGTGCCCGTGCTACCGGCCCGTGCTACCGGCGCGTGCTACCGGCGCGTGCTACCGGCGCGTGCTACCGGCCCGTGCTACCGGCCCGTGCTACCGGCCCGTGCTACCGGCGCGTGCTACCGGCCCGTGCTCAGTAGGGCGTGTCAGACACACGCCCTACTGAGCACAAACACAATTTCATTTCCATCCCTGAGGGAAAGTGAAATCAAGTTGCTTGCTGACAGCGAGCAGAGTCAAGCTGTTCAATAACGCCGTACGGGCTCGACAAGCGCCGCCGTTTCCACGGCGACCAGACGTCACCAGAGGCAGTGAAACAAGGATATTCGGTTTTCAAAAACTCAGCGTGGTTCTGATGAACGAGACTTCAGGGATAGGGGTCCAGATCAGGAACTGAACGGAACCGGTCTTCACACAGACGGGACCTTTACCGGCCTGCAGGTCCGGGTCGGTGCTGGCTCACCGGGTCATGAAGAAATAGTTAGAATTTGTATTGACCATTAATAGTCACTGATTAGATTCATCTTCTCCTTTGTTGCAGGTAAAGCGTAACAAAAGATAAAAATATAGCGCAATGCCCCAGCAGATATATATATATACTGTGTATGTATATATTTACTGTGTATATATACCTCAAATTGAAAAGGGAGAGAGAAAGCAGGAGGGAATCAGCCGGGTCGCTCGCTGACTCGTCAGCAGCGGAGGATCCTCCTCCCGGTCCGGCCCGAAGGAGCTCACTGCTACTGATACCGCTCCTCCAGAACGGGTCAGAACCACGATAAACACATCAATCCCAAAGTAATGCTGAAGACGCTCCGGATGCTAGCGGCTAGGAAAGTTCTGTCAAGGTCAAAGGCAAGGTTACGACCTTTAGCATTCTGAACAGGAGCAGACGGCAAACAAAAGGAGCGAGAGGGAGGCGACACAAAGCGAGGCCTCCTGGGTCGGATGCTGACACCGGTGAGGGATGACTGAGGGAGGAGGCGGACCCACCGGGAGCTAGCGGTTGCATTAGCTCGCCGGGCCCTCCACCGCTTCCTCTGCACTGCGGCTTTGTGCGGCACACGGAAGCAATGTCGATGACATCAGGCCGTCCCGCCGCTGGCAAAGGGCCAGGAGGAGAAAAATCACCTGCTCCGCCCCCAGGCGCTGACCCGACGCCCGGCGTCGCCGGCCCCTCTCATAGGAGCAGCGCGAGTCACACCAAAAGCGCCGCCGCCGTTAAATCAATAAGTCATTACCTTTAATGGGATAAGCACTTTGAAAGCTAATCGAAAGCAGCACCTCAAAGCAAACAATACTGTTACCACGCCGACCAGGGGCCAATCCCAGACGCCGGCCAGGGGCCAATCCCAGACGCCGGCCCGGGGGCCAATCCCAGACGCCGGCCAGGGGCCAATCCCAGACGCCGGCCAGGGGCCAATCCCAGACGCCGGCCCGGGGGCCAATCCCAGACGCCGGCCAGGGGCCAATCCCAGAGACCGGCCAGGGGCCAATCCCAGACGCCGGCCAGGGGCCAAACCCAGAGACTGATCAATTTGAAATGGGACAGAAATGAATCAAGAAAAATCAAACGCTGCCCTGTCATCTGATTGGACAGGTGGCGGCAGGTTCAGACAAAAACACCTTTAAGCCTCGAGGAATGTTGCGCGACACGGAGGAAGGTGCGTCCTGAACGCTGGCGTCCAACCACGAGCTCGCATTGATCCGATAAGAACGATCGGCCCGGTAACTAGCTTAGCCATTAGCCTGCTGGACCGTGCTGACACGCACGCACTCACACGCACACACACACGCACACACACGCACACACACACGCACACACACGCACGCACACGCTCACACTCACACACACACACCGTCATGACGTGTCCACATAAACGTGCACCAACGGGCGGGACGCCATCTGGTCGAGCCGCCGCTGATGGAGCAGCTCAGTTAGGCGTTGACTTTCGGTGGGCCGGCCCAACGGCGCCGGTGCTGCCGTGCCAGACACCGAGAGAACAGCTGGGTCAACGTCTTTGTAAGGCTACAACAGCGGGTCATCGGTGGCCCCCGGCCCCGGGGTCACTTCCTGTTCCACAACGCACAAAATGGAGGGAAAGTGGCGTGGATGGCGTTGGGGACGGGGACGGGGACGTGGACGTGGCTAATGTGTTTAATGGGATTCAGAGTTGTCCTGCATAAGGACGTCTGCTAAGCAACGAAATAATTTAATGCAAACCCCAGCGCCGCGCCGCGCCCCGCCCCGCCCCGCCCCGCCCCCTGCCAATGAAGCTAACCTGCTTTAGCTGTAAGTGATTTTATTACATTAGCATGCCGTAGCTCTGACTGCATTAGCGAGGCTTTAATCAGTCTCTAATCAAATCAGAGCACAAGACAGAAGGAGGAAGTGCCGAGCGGCCCCAAGCATGCTGCAGGAAGTCGACTTAAATCCTTGTGATGCCCCCCATGTAGGGTGCCCCCCATGTAGGGTGCCCCCCCATGTAGGATGCCCCCCCCATGTAGGATGCCCCCATGTAGGATGCCCCCATGTAGGGTGCCCCCCCCCCATGTAGGGTGCCCCCCCCCCATGTAGGATGCCCCCCCCATGTAGGATGCCCCCATGTAGGGTGCCCCCCCCATGTAGGATGCCCCCATGTAGGGTGCCCCCCCATGTAGGGTGCCCCCCCATGTAGGGTGCCCCCCCCATGTAGGATGCCCCCATGTAGGGTGCCCCCCCATGTAGGATACACCACCATGTAGTGGGTGGAGCTTCTGGGTGGATGTGGGTGGAGTTGTAGCAATGTAACAAATTAGACTAATTAGCTGATGCCACTAACGAGTGGGGGCGACCCCCGCCGTATCTCATGACCTTTCCTCCACCAACACGTTTGTGATGAAGATGAGGCCGTAGAGGAAGAACAAAGAAATGCAGCGTGCTGTAAAGACACACCGAGCCCCCCTCATGAATTATGGCCTCGCCGTTGGAGAAGTTATTGATAGGAAGGCCAAGCAGGAGCAGAGGAGGAGGAGGAGGAGGAAGAGGAAGGGAAAAAAAGAGAAGAAAATCAATGGGAAGCGTCTCCATTAATCTGCCGAGTGTCGGATTGATCGCGGCCCTAAACTGGGTAAACAGGATTGTCTATTTAAGGGCCGCGATCCCTTAATCATCACTTTAGCTCAAATAGGCCGGGCCCCGCCTTCAGCGTCAGCCTGGCCCAGCCTCCCCTGCGATGGGGGGACGAGGCCCCCGAATGGGCGCCGTGGGACCAGCCAGACGGGTCCAACCTGAACCCTGACCCACCCACCCAAGCTGGGGCCCCCGCTTTGTGGCGCTGCTGAAATGGCCGCTATCGGGATTGAACATGCTGTTACGACTCTCAGCCCGCCACGAGGAGGAGGAGGAGGAGGAGGAGGAGGAGAAGGAGGAGGAGGAGGAGCCAGCTATGGGGAATGTTTTATGGCAGGATGCAGAGAACACCTGAGGGTCCAGAGATGCTCTGAGAAAATGGGCGGGCAGATGAATGGTGACGCCCACTCTGAGAGTGGTCACCGGGAAAATCACTGGAGATCCTCCTCCTCCTCCTCCTCCTCCTCCTCCTCCTCCTCCTCCTCCTCCTCCAGGGCCTGATTGAAGAGGCTCTCTGATTCTCCTCACCGCTTTGATTTACTTCGGGCTGGAAGCGTCCTTATTAAGGAGCCCGTCAACACAACACAACGGAACAACAACACAACACAACGTAACACAACAGAACACAACGTAACACAACGTAACAACAACACAACACAACGTAACACAACGGAACAACAACACAACGGAACACAACGTAACAACAACACAACACAACGTAACACAACAGAACACAACGTAACACAACGGAACAACAACACAACACAACGTAACACAACAGAACACAACGGAATACAACGGAACACAACAACAGAACACAACGTAACACAACGGAACACAACGTAACACAACGGAACAACAACACAACACAACGTAACACAACAGAACACAACGTAACACAACGGAACAACAACACAACACAACGTAACACAACAGAACACAACACAACGTAACACAACGGAACAACAACACAACACAACGGAACACAACGGAACACAACACAACGTAACACAACGTAACAACAACAGAACACAACAACAGAACACAACAACAGAACACAACAACGGAACACAACACAGGGAAAAAACTCAGATCAGGATCCGGACCGGGATGACATCATTTACACCTGAGACGGGCCCACAAACCGCCCAGACTCCGTCACACACGGGTTCGGAGAGGAGGCGTGGCATTCATGAGCAAATCTGATGTGGTTCCTCCTGACCTGACGTGGCTCCTCCTGACGTGGCTCCTCCTGACGTGACTCCTCCTGATGTGGCTCCTCCTGACGTGACTCCTCCTGACGTGGCTCCTCCTGACGTGGCTCCTCCTGATGTGACTCCTCCTGACGTGGCTCCTCCTGACGTGACTCCTCCTGTTGTGACTCCTCCTGATGTGACTCCTCCTGACGTGGCTCCTCCTGACGTGGCTCCTCCTGACGTGGCTCCTCCTGACGTGGCTCCTCCTGACGTGATTCCTCCTGACGTGGCTCCTCCTGACGTGACTCCTCCTGACGTGGCTCCTCCTGACGTGGCTCCCCCTGACCTGACGTGACTCCTCCTGACGTGACTCCTCCTGACGTGACTCCTCCTGACGTGGCTCCTCCTGACGTGGCTCCTCCTGACGTGGCTCCTCCTGACCTGACGTGGCTCCTCCTGACGTGACTCCTCCTGATGTGGCTCCTCCTGACGCGACTCCTCCTGATGTGGCTCCTCCTGACGTGACTCCTCCTGACGTGGCTCCTCCTGACGTGGCTCCTCCTGACCTGACGTGACTCCTCCTGACGTGGCTCCTCCTGATGTGGCTCCTCCTGACGTGACTCCTCCTGACGTGGCTCCTCCTGACCTGACGTGGCTCCTCCTGACCTGACGTGACTCCTCCTGATGTGGCTCCTCCTGACGTGGCTCCTCCTGACGTGGCTCCTCCTGACCTGATGTGGCTCCTCCTGACGTGGCTCCTCCTGACATGACTCCTCCTGACGTGGCTCCTCCTGATATGACTCCTCCTGACGTGGCTCCTCCTGACGTGGCTCCTCCTGACGTGACTCCTCCTGATGTGGCTCCTCCTGACGTGACTCCTCCTGACGTGACTCCTCCTGACGTGGCTCCTCCTGACGTGACTCCTCCTGTTGTGACTCCTCCTGATGTGACTCCTCCTGACGTGGCTCCTCCTGACCTGACGTGACTCCTCCTGATGTGGCTCCTCCTGACGTGACTCCTCCTGACGTGGCTCCTCCTGACCTGACGTGACTCCTCCTGATGTGGCTCCTCCTGACCTGACGTGACTCCTCCTGACGTGACTCCTCCTGACGTGGCTCCTCCTGACGTGGCTCCTCCTGACCTGATGTGGCTCCTCCTGACGTGACTCCTCCTGACGTGGCTTCTCCTGATGTGGCTCCTCCATACGTGACTCCTCCTGACGTGGCTCCTCCTGACCTGACGTGGCTCCTCCTGACCTGACGTGACTCCTCCTGATGTGGCTCCTCCTGACGTGACTCCTCCTGATGTGGCTCCTCCTGACCTGACGTGGCTCCTCCTGACCTGACGTGACTCCTCCTGATGTGGCTCCTCCTGACGTGGCTCCTCCTGACGTGACTCCTCCTGACGTGGCTCCTCCTGACCTGACGTGGCTCCTCCTGACCTGACGTGGCTCCTCCTGACCTGACGTGACTCCTCCTGATGTGGCTCCTCCTGACGTGACTCCTCCTGGCGTGGCTCCTCCTGACCTGACGTGACTCCTCCTGATGTGACTCCTCCTGGCGTGGCTCCTCCTGACGTGACTCCTCCTGACGTGACTCCTCCTGACGTGACTCCTCCTGATGTGGCTCCTCCTGAGGTGACTCCTCCTGACGTGGCTCCTCCTGACGTGACTCCTCCTGACGTGACTCCTCCTGACGTGACTCCTCCTGATGTGGCTCCTCCTGAGGTGACTCCTCCTGACGTGGCTCCTCCTGACGTGACTCCTCCTGACGTGGCTCCTCCTGACCTGACGTGGCTCCTCCTGACGTGACTCCTCCTGACGTGGCTCCTCCTGCGGGTTCCTGCGTTCCATGAATACTGATACATTCTGCTGGTGAATGAAGTTTCCTGTTTGTCCAACAGGAAGGATCGTAACGATCAATCAACATGACCATTTATGAGCGTTATGGTTCCCTCCTCGTCCGTCTGAATTATTAATGAGGGCCACCGATTGGCCGACCTGGAGGAGGCGAGCCGGGTAATTCCATAAGTGTGGCCATCTTGTCCTGTTAGCGGCAGCGCTGCTCCGTTTGGACCTTTGGCCAGCGCCGCCAGGGCAGGGTCTGTCCTGTAACTCCATTACCCATCATCCCACAGGACACTTAGGGCCACTTAGAGACGCCGGCACGTTTAGCTGCGTTACAGCAACAAGCGCCATCGATCACTATCTAACCAACAGCAGCGTGGACGGATCCGTGTAAAAGACACTAGTGGGACGGAAGCGACGGGAAAATACATCAAGACGGAGGAGGAGGGGCTTAAGACCAGCGCGGAATTACCTGCGCTGGTTAGCCGCCGTGGAAACGTAGCGACACGGACCAACACAACGGCGCGTGACGATGGACTAAAATCAGCAGAAGCCGCCTCATCCCCTGAGCCGGCGGGTAAACCGGGCTGAGGCTCGCCCGATAACCCGCCTCTCTCTAATCAGCCTTCTCTCACTCCTCCCTTCCATCCCTCCATCTCCCAACCGGAGTGCTTAAATCTGTCCATCGCGTAATGGCCGCTTATGCCAGGGGCGGCACAATTTACAGCAACAATTATAGCCCCCATGCGACCAGTCGTCTGGGGGCGGGAGCAGCTCCACAAAGGGTGGGGGTGGCGCACAGGTACGTAAGCCAGTCAGAGAGCAGAGGAAGGGTCTGGTGGGAGTCGCCAAAGCAGCACAGGAGTAACAGCGCTAATGCTACGTAGCTCTGCTGGTTGACCCCCCAATGCACCAAGTGACACTTCCTGGATCTGTGCCCCTCTCCGCATCACAGCCCATTGGACGACACCCGACACCGACACCCGACACCGACACCCGACACCGTTTGAAGACCGGTCCCACAAACAGGTGAGCCATGAACCCCGGTGGCCCGGGTGCCCCCCGGACCCACATGATGCCATGATGCTAACGGAGCGCTAACAGGAAGTAGCTTTATGGTACCTTCTATAGCTCAGGTGTCAAAGTGAAATAAAATACCTTCTAATTAGTGAATTAATGTGCAAATTCATTTAGTTCAAACAATATCAGCGCTCAATTTCAAATCTAATTCTTCTGCACCACGGATTGAATTACGCCGCTGCATGGGGGGGGGGGGGTCATTAGATCCAAACAAGGAATGAGATTCATTAGGATTCACCGGAAAAAAAGGAAGGAAAAGTTTAGATAAAGTTTGAGGAGAGAAAAGAGAAATTGTAATTAGACATGAAAAATATTCCCAATAATCAAATCACATTCTTACTGGAGGCTTTGAGATTAAATTACCGAGTTCATATCCTGGTAAATCTCTCAGCCTCTTTCTTCACGCTAAAATGTGTTGCCGGAACAGCAGCCCCCCGAGAGCAGATAGGAATCTAATTAACTGAGATCAATATGACTCCGCCTTCTTTGTCTGACGCTCACACCGGTTCTTATTTCAGTCAGCACGCCGGCGGGAACGCTCCGGCCCGCTTCCTGTTCTCCCAGAACGCTCCGGCCCGCTTCCTGCTCTCCCAGAACGCTCCGGCCCGCTTCCTGCTCTCCCACAACGCTCCGGCCCGCTTCCTGCTCTCCCACAACGCTCCGGCCCGCTTCCTGCTCTCCCACAACGCTCCGGCCCGCTTCCTGCTCTCCCACAACGCTCCGGCCCGCTTCCTGCTCTCCCAGAACACTCCGGCCCGCTTCCTGTTCTCCCACAACGCTCCGGCCCGCTTCCTGTTCTCCCAGAACGCTCCGGCCCGCTTCCTGCTCTCCCAGAACGCTCCGGCCCGCTTCCTGCTCTCCCACAACGCTCCGGCCCACTTCCTGCTCTCCCACAACGCTCCGGCCCGCTTCCTGCTCTCCCAGAACGCTCCGGCCCGCTTCCTGCTCTCCCACAACGCTCCGGCCCGCTTCCTGCTCTCCCAGAACGCTCCGGCCCGCTTCCTGCTCTCCCACAACGCTCCGGCCCGCTTCCTGCTCTCCCACAACGCTCCGGCCCGCTTCCTGCTCTCCCAGAACGCTCCGGCCCGCTTCCTGCTCTCCCACAACGCTCCGGCCCGCTTCCTGCTCTCCCAGAACGCTCCGGCCCGCTTCCTGCTCTCCCACAACGCTCCGGCCCGCTTCCTGCTCTCCCACAACGCTCCGGCCCGCTTCCTGCTCTCCCAGAACGCTCCGGCCCGCTTCCTGTTCTCCCAGAACGCTCCGGCCCGCTTCCTGCTCTCCCAGAACGCTCCGGCCCGCTTCCTGCTCTCCCAGAACGCTCCGGCCCGCTTCCTGCTCTCCCAGAACGCTCCGGCCCGCTTCCTGCTCTCCCAGAACGCTCCGGCCCGCTTCCTGCTCTCCCAGAACGCTCCGGCCCGCTTCCTGCTCTCCCACAACGCTCCGGCCCGCTTCCTGCTCTCCCAGAACGCTCCGGCCCGCTTCCTGCTCTCCCAGAACGCTCCGGCCCGCTTCCTGCTCTCCCAGAACGCTCCGGCCCGCTTCCTGTTCTCCCAGAACGCTCCGGCCCGCTTCCTGCTCTCCCAGAACGCTCCGGCCCGCTTCCTGTTCTCCCAGAACGCTCCGGCCCGCTTCCTGCTCTTCCAGCAACGATCCAAGATGGCACCTGAACGGGATCCGTCTTCCCGGCCTGCAGCTGCACGGACACGCGTGCTGAAGAGACAGCCGTGGAATCCGCCGGCGCACCTTTTCACAGCGAAGCCGACTGTGCTGAATCAGGTAAAAGAGGCGGGGCTTGGTGCAGGGCGCGCCAGACCCCAGATCAGCGCTTGGCCTTTTCCTCTCGTGACGCTTCACATCGAGTCTGGCGCCATAAACGGTAGAACTTCAACACCGAGCCGGTACCCGGTAGAGCGTGTACACACACACACGCACACACACACACACACACACACGCGTGTCTCGTAAAGCACAGGGCAGTATGGGTAATGAAGTCTCAGCAGGATGTGGCGTCGTGTGCGCTCGGTGGTGAAGCGAACCGGAACGCTGACGTACGCTCGACAGAACCAAACGTCTCGAGGTCCGAGTTCAGAACAAGTCGTTTCCCCGTCACTCTAAAAACCGACGAGAGAATTCGGCCCCTCCTTCATGGTCGGATGTCCCGGCTTGGCCCCTCCTTCATGGTCGGATGTCCCGGCTTGGCCCCTCCTTCATGGTCGGACGTCCCGGCTTGGCCCCTCCCTTCATGGTCGGACGTCCCGGCTTGGCCCCTCTTCTTTTCTGGATCCTCACTGCCCCCCACCTCTCCGGCGGCCCCCTCCCTGCCTGCTCACGGGAGGCGGAGTTCTGTGCATTCAGCACATTTGGGCACGGTGGATATTTGAAATGTCAGGACATTTGC
>NC_090912.1:237707-272707 GCF_040956055.1 Brachionichthys hirsutus
ACGAAGACCTGTAACAGGAGAGCTGAGGCTGCAGTCCCGGGATGAGCCAGGTAAGAGTCCACCTTTGTTACTAACGGGGGGGGTAGATGCTGTCGGGGTAGTAGCTGTGTGGGGGCAATTCCTGCCCTATGTCCCAGGTGAGAAGACAGCTGAGGAGGGGTTGGTGTGGGTGTGGGTGTGTGTGTGTGGGGGGGGTGAACATGAATGAATGATGGATGCGTCACAAGGAGACAGGTGCAGAGAGAGGGAGCAGGAAGACTGGGTGGGGTTTACTCTGGCTCTGTGACGGGTCTACGCCCCCCGTCCCCCCACCCCCGTCCTGCAGCCCCTCCCACAAACACTCGTATTCGCTGACCGGTCCGCTGGTCAGGTGTTCACTTAGCTGTAGCTAAGCAGCTAACTAGCAGCAGCCATCGGTCACGCGCCGATGGAACAGCCAATGGGAGCGCTGGGAGCTCCTGACCTCTGGGTGGCGCCGTAGAGGACAAGAAAGGTTACAGACTGACAAACGAAGAAGAGATCCGGGTCACGCAGGCGGCACCCTGACCCGAGTCCCTTCCTGTGACACGCGACCGCGGATATATTCTGCTCGCTTGGGGGCGGGGCTAAGCCAGAACTATCTAGGCTTCCATCTGCTGCGGCATTTAGAGCCTGCTGATAGGCCGGAGTCGAGGTCGACCCGCCTCACACGATGACCTCATCACTACGACCGGCGGACATCTTTCAGCGACAGCAGTCCGGATTTACTGGGATTAAAACCGGGCCGGCTTTGTGCGGCTAACATTTAGCTCGGTCTTAAACACACCTGTGGCCCCGTGATGTGAGCGCAGCCACACCTGACCCGGGGTCAGCAGGATTGTGAGCCCACCTGTAGAACCGGACCAAAAGGCAGACGGTCAGAACCTCAGCTGGAGGCTGCCGCTCCAAACGACACTGTTGGGCAGCAGGGGGCTTGATTCTCCAGAACCATCATCCCTAATCTGGGCTCTCATCCTGCCCTTGACCCGACAACAACAAACCCGAGTCCTGCGTCTGTCACGCGGTTCTTATCCGGACCGTAAGCGACCGGCGACCAGCTCTGTTTATGACCTCCATCTCCACGTGGACCGGCGCCGCTCCCTGCCTGAGTCTCAGAAGGCCACCGGGTCGTTGGGGGTCTGCTTCGGTCCAGAACAAAGGTGTTGAGGGATCGGTCAGAACCTTTGGCTCCAGGTACTTTGTTGATCAGAGATCGGCCCGGTTGGAGCCCAGAACGACCTGCAGTTCTGATGCTATTGGACCTACAGGCCGGGATTAGCACGTTAGCAACAACCATCGTAGGGGGCGACGGTGGTTGGCGGTTCGATTCCCGGCTCGGCCTGTGTGACTGGCAGCCTGGCCCCCGTCGCCTCACCGAGCGTCTTTGTACCCAGAGGAGGGGAACGTAGGCGCCGAGCGCCGCGGCGTAGCCACGCCTCCGTGAACCACGACACCTGGCAGGGATTACCGGGATTACAATCCATCGCATGGTGGATCAGATCTGTGCCTCCTCAGGGACTCAAACATTCCTGTGACAGATTTGACAACGAGCCTCAGCCTACCAGACTTCTGGTTCTGGTTCTGGTTCTCCCTGCTACACCTGTAAAGTGCCTTGAGGTAACCTTCTGTTACGATCTGGTGAATCTGGCAGCTCAACCCAAACGCCGGTAAGCTAACCTCTAGCCGCGGCGTTCCTGCCCCGTCGCCTCCCAGAGGGCAGAACGCAAAGCAAGATGTGAGATGTTCTGGCTAAAAGCTACAGGGTCCCACCCAGTCCGTCCAAAGAGGACTTGACCTGGACGAGGACAGGGTTCCCAAGCTACAGGGTCCCGCCCAGTCCGTCCAAAGAGGACCTGACCTGGACGAGGACAGGGTTCCCAAGCTACAGGGTCCCGCCCGGTCCGTCCAAAGAGGACCTGACCTGGACGAGGACAGGGTTCCCAAGCTACAGGGTCCCGCCCGGTCCGTCCAAAGAGGACCTGACCTGGACGAGGACAGGGTTCCCAAGCTACAGGTTCCCGCCCGGTCCGTCCAAAGAGGACCTGACCTGGACGAGGACAGGGTTCCCAAGCTACAGGTTCCCGCCCAGTCCGTCCAAAGAGGACCTGACCTGGACGAGGACAGGGTTCCCAAGCTACAGGGTCCCGCCCGGTCCGTCCAAAGAGGACCTGACCTGGACGAGGACAGGGTTCCCAAGCTACAGGGTCCCGCCCGGTCCGTCCAAAGAGGACCTGACCTGGACGAGGACAGGGTTCCCAAGCTACAGGTTCCCGCCCGGTCCGTCCAAAGAGGACCTGACCTGGACGAGGACAGGGTTCCCAAGCTACAGGTTCCCGCCCAGTCCGTCCAAAGAGGACCTGACCTGGACGAGGACAGGGTTCCCAAGCTACAGGGTCCCGCCCGGTCCGTCCAAAGAGGACCTGACCTGGACGAGGACAGGGTTCCCAAGCTACAGGTTCCCGCCCGGTCCGTCCAAAGAGGACCTGACCTGGACGAGGACAGGGTTCCCAAGAAGCTTAGAAATCACAATGAAGAAACCGAGGATTCATCAGATTAAGCTCATGTCCTGAGAGGGAATGCTCAAATCCTCGTTTCCCATCTGTCGGGTTGGACCGGACAACGCAGCAGCAGGACGGCAGCTGCCTCCCGGAGACGGGACAGCCTGGCCGGGGCCTCGTGTCGCGCGCCGAATCTCTAAAAATACCGGCTGGTTACTGGGCTCTCAAAGGTCATTGATCAGAATCAGCCCGCTCGGCTGGGGTCAGAGTATGAGGACGATGTTTTGGGAACAGACTATTTCCGTGTCTCTAATATGTCAACCCCTCCCCCGACCCTCCTCCAGGCAGGAGGTGACTGAGATGGGCGTTCGTCTAGCCTGCTGGAGCGACTCCCTGTGGCGGCCGCCGCCGCCGCCGCTGCTGCTGCTGCTGCTGTTCTGCTCCGCCCCCTGCTGCTCAGGAAGGCCGTTCGGGATCCCCACGCCCCCGGTAAACGTGGCGGTGGTGTTCAGCGGCTCCACCTACCAGGCAGAGATAAAGGGGCGGCTCAGCCGGGAAAACTTCATGGACCTGCCGCTGGAGGTGAACCCCATCACCGTGCTGGTCAACAGCACCAACCCGCGGGCGCTGCTGACCCGCGTCTGTGAGGCGCTGTCCGCCAGCCGGGTTCACGGCGTGGTGTTCGACGACAACGTCGGCTCCGAGGCCGTGGCGCAGATCCTGGACTTCATCTCCACTCAGACAGCTGTACCCATCGTGGGCATCAGCGGGGGCTCTGCTGCCGTCCTGCCGCACAAGGTGAGTGTTGGGGGGGGGGGGGAGTCCCACATCTAAAACTTGTGGGACTCCAACTGTTGATTTTCAAACTCTTGGTAGTCTGGGAACGTCATTGAAGTCCCAAAACGCTGCTGAGTCACACCTGGAAGCCGCCAAACAACGGGACCCGCCCCCCCGGGGTGGTGGAGGCGGGCAGCTTATCACACCTAGATTATGGATTCATAAATTAGAAACGGTCCCGTTTGAATCACCTCGGAATGCTGACGCAGCGGCTGTTAGCATGTTGCTAGCATGTTAGCCACCCACTAGCGCTCCGCCTCCGATGAGGCTTGGTTTAGTCATCTTTTAGTGAGATGTACGAGACGCCGCCATTAGCACGCACGCTAGGATCTAGCGTACGCCGACCCATGGAGACATTCAGGATCTAGAAGTCCAACATTGGGTTTCAGAACCAGGCACGGATGAATTGAGTCCGTCTTCCATTCCTCTAATAATCCGCCCATTGATTGATGGGATGCTGTCAAAGGTTGTAAACGTGACGGCGTGGAATTAGGTGATAATCTGAGGACATTTTGGAGGCTTGCTTGGGAATGCCAGCGCTTCATGTTACCTCCAGAACCCGCTACCTCCAGAACCCGTTACCTCCAGAACCCGCTACCTCCAGAACCCGTTACCTCCAGAACCCGCTACCTCCAGAACCCGTTACCTCCAGAACCCGCTACCTCCAGAACCCGTTGACCCGCTCCGACGTGGAATGGACTCAGCTTCTCGAATGTTAAATGTGCTGCAGGCCGAAACGCACGTGTGCCCCCATTATCTGGAAAATATCCGCAATCCGGATCCGATCCGGATGAAATTCCGTGGTGAGATAGAGGCCCCCACCTGGATCGCATGTGGTTTTGTCTTTTTATAGCGACGCTACAGAATGAGACACCTCTCAGGCGTCAAGCCTGAAAGACGCGTGGGAGACGAAGCCCAAGACGCCGAACCTGCTTCAGGGACAACGGGGAGACAATCCAATGAGGTCACAGCGTCTCAGAGTACCTGACCCCCCCAGGCCTGAGCTGGAAAGGGGTTTCTCCAGAGAGGAGCAGGGTCAGCAGGGGCCATCAAGCCATCAGCCTGACCTCTAGGACAAGAAGCGTGTCTCCTTCAGAGAGACAGGAAGACGGGTTGTCTTTGTCCTCCTGAGACATCAGGACCGTTTCAGACCGGTTCACTCAGCTCTCTCTCTCTCTCTCTGGAGAAAGGCTGATCAATGATTGAGAAACATCTGGCAAGCCCTCGAGGGCTCCTCCTCCTCATTTGCATATCGAGGCCCCGTCCTAACTAATCATGAAGCTCTTCATGCATGTTCCATCTGCTTGCCCTTCCTCTTCCTCTTCCTCTTGCTCTTCCTCTTCCTCCAGGGCGAAGGCTCCTACTTCCTGCAGCTGGGCTCTTCCGTTGAGCAGCAGATCCAGGGCGTGTTCAAGGTGATGGAGGAGTACAACTGGGACAGCTTCGTGGTCGTGACCAGCCTGCACCCGGGCTACGAGTCCTACGTGGATCACGTCAAGTCTTTCACGGACACCAGCTACTTCCTGTGGGAGCTGCAGGACGTGCTGACCTTTGACATGTCTGCCGACGCCGTCAACGACATGCGAGCCGGAAGGCTGCTGCAGCAGGTCGACGCCCAGGTGCTGCTGGTCTACTGCTCCCACGAAGAGGCCCAGTACCTGTTCAGCATGGCGGCCGAGGCCGGGCTGCTGGGGCCGGGCTACGTCTGGATTATCCCCAGCATGGCAGTGGGGAACCCGGACACCCCCCCGCCCGACAGCTTCCCGGTGGGGCTGATCAGCGTCATCACGGACCGCTGGAGGATGAGCCTGAGGAAGAGGGTGCGGGACGGCGTGGCCATCGTGGTGAAGGGGGTGCAGAGCGTCCGGAAACACCGGGGCTTCATTCCCGAGGGCCACAATGACTGTCACAGTCCGGCCAAGCCCGCCCCCACCGACGACACCTTGTTCAGGTGAGCCGCTGCTTTACAAACGCCGTTTGTCACAGAGCTCCACAGCCCATTCTCGGGTTTTACCCCCAACCGCCCCGCGGCACCTTCCTCCTCGTCTCCCGACGCCGACGCTTCCACGGCATCTTTTGCGGTTGGTGAGGTGGGTGGGCAGGTGAGGACGCGCCCCGGAAAACGGAGCAGCTTCAGTTCTGGCTGGGATCGGATGTGCGTTGTGGGTCGTCGACGTCGAGCGTGGTCACCGAGGGGGCGCTAACGGGACGCTGGCATCATCAGACACGATGGAACACTTCCTCTCCTTGTGATGTCACAAGCAGTGACATCAGAAAGGGGGGCCACAGGGAGGCGACGTTTCCTTTCGTAATCCCAAACCGACACATGAAGGAGTGGGACTGTTGAGCTTTGATTCAGACCCACGCGTCTCCCCCGGCGCCACACCCAGCAGGCATGACTCATCGGCGCCGTGAAGGTCGCCACCGAACCGAGTCCGGGCGGACGTCCATCTCTCTCCAGATCAAACAGCCGTCCTCGTTTGATGCTCCTGCTAACGATCTAGCTCACCTGTTCGTGGGATTATCACTGATTAGCAGATTAAATCTCCTCGCAGCGGGGCGGGGGGCGGGGGGCGGGGGAGAGTGATGAAACAATGGAATCAAAGGCGGCAGGTAAGCAGCGCCGCAGCTGGACTCACCTGTTTGATGATCCCCTGAGCAGCGCCCCCCCACCAGTGATCCAGGTTTCCACGACCGACCCGTTTAACGTTCCGGCATCCAGCTCCAGACTCAAAAATCTAATCGATACAAATGCCATTGATCCGTTCCGTGGTGTTAAGAAAACCTTCCTGTTGTATAAAAGATGCTCGTCTTATACAACATGAAAACATCGGGGTCGACGCAGACACTTGTCTTTGTCATGCTGACGACCATCCATGATCGGGTTGCGTCGCCGCCCCCTGGAGGTGAACAGAACCATAGATCCACTGTCTCTGGGTCCTCAGGCACATGATGGACGTATCCTGGGACAACAACGACTTCTCCTTCAACAGTCACGGCTACCTGGTGAATCCCGTCATGGTCGTCATCACTCTGGATCGAGAGCGCCAGTGGGACCAGGTGAGCATCCCCTACCCGGGTCCAGTTCCCCGCTGTCCCGGGTTTTCCAGCCCTGCTCCGGGTTTGCTTCGTTTAACTCCTCCTCTCTCCACTCCTTCAGGTGGGGAGCTACGGGATGGGGGTCCTACAAATGAGATACCCCGTGTGGCCGCGGTACGGCTCGTACCTGCAGCCGGTGTCGGATTACAGACACCTGACAGTGGCCACCCTGGAGGAGAGGCCCTTCGTCATCGTGGAGGCGGTGGACCCGGCCACCGGGACGTGTGTCAGCAACACCGTACCCTGCCGGCGGCAGTCCAACAAGACGGAGGCGTAAGTGAGGTCGCTAAGCGCACCTGAACGCGTCCGCCCACCTTCGGCGAGTCTGGACGCATCAGACGAGCTGATGATCGGTCAGTCCAGACGCAGCAAACAGGATGGGCGTGGCTTCATATCGCTCACGGAGGTGAGGTCATGAGGCTGCTCTCATCCCAGGGATTACCTGGTGACCCTCAGGGAAATATTAGTGCTGCATGGGGCATCAATTAGATGGGACGATGTCATCAATCGCCCCCCCTAATGAGACGAGGGGAACCGAGGATGAAGATCAGGTCCTTTCGGAGTGATGATGACGATGCTCTAGAATGTCATTTAAAGCGCGACCTTTCAAAGCAGAGTTCCTGTGAGAAACAGCTGCTTCGTTTTAGCATTAGCATTAGCGGCAGTGAGACCTCCCATCTCCAGCAGAGGGCGCAGCTCAGAGGGCACCGTGTTCACGCCTTACTGCAGGATAGAGGATCGAACCTCCTGTAGGTGTTTCCGTGACTTCCGCAGACGGAGCAGGTGCGTCTCGAGAGGTCCGTTTCCTCGGAAGCCATCAGCTGAGCAGTCCACCTGTGCAGTCAGCCGACTGGGCGCGAAAGCGTCTCCCGACTCATGGTCACAGGTATCAGCAGCGGTTCCTTGTCTAAAGCTCAACGTGGAACCCGGGCCTCTGGTGAGACCAGTGCGTTTACAGGAGGTCCGCTATGGCGTTGGGTCCTGATGTGTGGGTCAAACGTCCATTAGAGGTCATCGGAGCATCGTGACCAGGGGTCGCCAGTTTAATGGTGGGCCAGAGCGTTGGTGTGGCTCGATAGAACAGACGAAATGGATCATCAATTTATCTGGAATGGTTCTGCCAGAGCGACATCGAGACCAGAAGAGACACGTTGTCCTCCTGTGACCCGGCCATCCTGTCGCCGTGTGTCCCCAGCATCGTGGGACACACCGAGCCGTACACCAAGCTGTGCTGCAAGGGCTTCTGCATAGACATCCTCAGGAAGCTGTCCCGGAGCATCAAGTTCTCCTACGACCTCTACCTGGTCACCAACGGCAAGCACGGCAAGCTGGTCCGAGGCACCTGGAACGGGATGATCGGAGAGGTAAGGACCAACAGCCGGGGGGCCGCCCGCTTTACTCAGGACCATCAGGTCCATCAGGACCATCAGGTCACAGCTGCTGCTGATCAAGGCAGGAAACGGCCTGGAGAGAAGCTTCCACTCAGGGAGACGGTGACGGATCATCTTAAATGTCAGACTGCCTTCCTGCAGACGTTTCTGTAGTTTACCGCTTTTAAAGTGGAGATGAGAAACCTAACTTAATGTCTTGGGTGGGGTCACGCGGTGAATAATCTCCACAATCACATTTCTCTGGCTGAACCTGCTCTTGGGGGGTCGGATGCTTCCTCCCTCCTTTTCAAAAACAGGAGAGCTGTTGTGCTCAATGAGGCGTTGAGGAGAACTAATGGCTTGCAGGAGGCGACGCGTCTGGACTGTAAATCTGCCAGCGCTAGAACACCAGTCACGAGGGGGGGGGGGGCATCTTCAAAAGGCCTTTGGCTGCTGGGGAGGGCCCTGGAAGAACCGGACAGAGGTGGGGGTGTCGACTGACAGATTAGATTGATCTCAGTGGATGTCCAGGTTTATGTCAGACAAACGCTAAAACTTTCCGTTTGCACCGCCATCTAACCCGGAACCCCCCCGCCCCCGCAGGTGGTCTACAAGCGAGCAGACATGGCCATTGGCTCGCTGACCATAAACGAAGAGCGCTCTGAGATCATTGACTTCTCTGTGCCTTTTGTGGAGACGGGGATCAGCGTCATGGTGGCCAGAAGTAATGGGACGGTCTCACCATCTGCCTTTTTAGGTGAGAATCTTCCAGACAACATCTGAGCTGAACTTTCTATGCAGCGCGGTCACAACAGCGGTCACAATAACGGTCACAACAGCGGTCACAACGACGGTCACAATAACGGTCACAACAGCGGTCACAACGACGGTCACAACAACGGTCACAACAGCGGTCACAACAGCGGTCACAACAGCGGTCACAACAGCGGTCACAACAGCGGTCACAACAACGGTCACAACAACGGTCACAACAGCGGTCACAACAGCGGTCACAACAACGGTCACAACAACAGCCACGACAACGATCACAACAACGGTCACAACAGCGGTCACAACAGCGGTCACAACAGCGGTCACAACAACGGTCACAACAGCGGTCACAATAACGGTCACGACAACGGTCACAACAACGGTCACAACAGCAGTCACAACAACGGTCACAACAACGGTCACAACAACGGTCACAACAACGGTCACAACAACGGTCACAACAGCGGTCACAACAACGGTCACAACAACGGCCACAACAACGGCCACAACAACGGTCACAACAACGGTCACAACAACGGTCACAACAACGGTCACAACAGCGGTCACAACAACGGTCACAACAACGGTCACAATAACGGCCACAACAACGGTCACAACAACGGTCACAACAACGGTCACAACAACGGTCACAACAACGGTCACAACAACGGCCACAACAACGGTCACAATAACGGTCACAACAGCGGTCACAACGACGGTCACAACGACGGTCACAACAACGGTCACAACAACGGTCACAACAACGGTCACAATAACGGTCACAACAACGGTCACAACAGCAGTCACAACAACGGTCACAACAACGGTCACAACAGCGGTCACAACAGCGGTCACAACAGCAGTCACAACAGCGGTCACAACAGCGGTCACAACAACGGTCACAACAACGGTCACAACAGCAGTCACAACAACGGTCACAACAACGGTCACAATAACGGCCACAACAACGGTCACAACAACGGTCACAACAACGGTCACAATAACGGTCACAACAACGGTCACAACAGCGGTCACAACAGCGGTCACAACAGCGGTCACAATAACGGTCACAACAGCGGTCACAACAACGGTCACAACAGCGGTCACAACGACAGTCACAACGACGGTCACAACAACGGTCACGACAACGGTCACAATAACGGTCACAACAACGGTCACAACAGCGGTCACAACAGCAGTCACAACAACGGTCACAATAACGGTCACAACAACGGTCACAACAGCAGTCACAACAACGGTCACAACAACGGTCACAACAACGGTCACAACAGCGGTCACAACGACGGTCACAACGACGGTCACAACAACGGTCACAACAACGGTCACGACAACGGTCACAATAACGGTCACAACAACGGTCACAACAGCGGTCACAACAGCAGTCACAACAACGGTCACAATAACGGTCACAACAACGGTCACAACAGCGGTCACAACAACGGTCACAACAACGGTCACAACAGCAGTCACAACAACGGTCACAACAACGGTCACAACAACGGTCACAACAACGGTCACAACAGCGGTCACAACAACGGTCACAACAGCGGTCACAACGACGGTCACAACGACGGTCACAACAACGGTCACAACAACGGTCACAACAACGGTCACAATAACGGTCACAACAACGGTCACAACAGCAGTCACAACAACGGTCACAACAACGGTCACAACAACGGTCACAACAGCAGTCACAACAACAGTCACAATAACGGTCACAACAGCGGTCACAACAACGGTCACAACAGCAGTCACAACAGCGGTCACAACAACGGTCACAACAGCGGTCACAACAGCGGTCACAACAACGGTCACAACAATGTCAGCTGACGTCCTTTCATGGACCTCAGCTTTGTGAATTCTTCTGCTCCACGTCCCGTGTCCTCTGCTCCTGTAGAACCCTACAGTCCAGCGGTCTGGGTGATGATGTTCGTCATGTGTCTCACCGTCGTGGCCATCACGGTCTTTGTCTTTGAATACTGCAGTCCAGTTGGGTACAACCGGAACCTGGTCACTGCCAAAGGTGAGTCTAGTCCCGCCTCATGTGTAGCCACTATACAGGGACAATAAAGGCTTTCTATTTCTATTCTATTCTCATCCGGCGACAGTCCCAGTAAAGAATGACGAGCAGGTACGGAACCAACGAAGAAGTAAAGAGTGAAATCCGGGTCGTGGTGTTGCTGGAGCCTACCAGCGGGCGTGGTACACCCTGGACAAGCCGCCAGCTCACGACAGGGCCACATAGACAAACTAACATCTAGCTTTCATTGAAGAACATTTACGGCTGGACACCCAAGCAGCCGCTTCACTACTGACTTGTGGATTCTGCAGCGGGCCACGGACCTGAACCAGTTTCCTCCGTGTATGGGATAAAAGTCCGCTCTGCTCTTCTAGATCCCGGAGGCCCAACGTTCACCATCGGGAAGTCGGTGTGGCTGCTGTGGGGAATAGTCTTCAACAACTCCGTCCCCATTGAGAATCCGAAGGGCACCACCAGTAAGATCATGGTGCTGGTCTGGGCTTTCTTCGCCGTCATCTTCCTCGCCTCCTACACCGCCAACCTGGCCGCCTTCATGATCCAGGAGCAGTACATCGACACGGTGTCCGGACTGAGCGACAAGAAGGTACCGCGCTCCGTCGCCGTGGTCGTGTTCGAAGTGCAGCTTAGGGAAAGTCAGCGCGAGATCGCCGTTGGGGTAATCGCCATGGCTACAGCTGCGAGATGTTCAGGGTGCACAGAGCAAACGGGGAATCCCCAGACTCTTAATATACACTTCTGGTATTATCTCATGCATATTTGTCTGGGACAAGGATCTGTTTCATACGAGTTTCATACGAGTCTCGACAAGAAAATCCTGGTTAAACCGTCAGCACAAGGAATGTCTTGTAGGCGCTCTGCTCACAGGCAACCTGACAGGCTGAGGTCAAACACCGAAGGTCACCTTGTGTTGGGGAGAGAGCGACGAAGACAAGCAGAGCCGTGTTCAGGCAGATGAACACGGCTCTGCTTTATTCACAGCACATCCATCCGAACTCGCGTAAAGTTCAGTGTTCTTGTATCTTTAAGCGAAACACTAACTAGTGATGTGGAGGCCCAAACAGAAATACAGCTTCGTGTTCCTGACAATACTACCCGTCTTTAGCCATAAACCTCCCAACAAAATGTCCCTCGGGTATTTTCCCAAGAACACATTTGCATAAGGTTAATGAAAATGTGACATTTATTGTATTTCCATCTCGTCCCACTTCCGATCCTTGCAAATCATTAAAGGCATCCAGGACAGCCGTCAAATGAGGCGGTAACGTTTAGAGGAAGAAGAGACTTCATCATGTCGTTGTGATTGTATTTTAATGGACCTTCACGCTAGCGCAGCCTTTCTGAACCACAGAAGAGAAGTGGAACGCGGCCATTAAGCAATGACAGTGACTGCTAGAACCACGGAAGAGAAGTGGAACGCGGCCACTAAGCAATGACAGTGACTGCTAGAACCACAGAAGAGAAGTGGAACGCGGCCACTAAGCAATGACAGTGACTGCTAGAACCACAGAAGAGAAGTGGAACGCGGCCATTAAGCAATGACAGTGACTGCTAGAACCACAGAAGAGAAGTGGAACGCGGCCACTAAGCAATGACAGTGACTGCTAGAACCACAGAAGAGAAGTGGAACGCGGCCATTAAGCAATGACAGTGACTGCTAGAACCACAGAAGAGAAGTGGAACGCGGCCATTAAGCAATGACAGTGACTGCTAGAACCACAGAAGAGAAGTGGAACGCGGCCACTAAGCAATGACAGTGACTGCTAGAACCACAGAAGAGAAGTGGAACGCGGCCACTAAGCAATGACAGTGACTGCTAGAACCACAGAAGAGAAGTGGAACGCGGCCACTAAGCAATGACAGTGACTGCTAGAACCACAGAAGAGAAGTGGAACGCGGCCACTAAGCAATGACAGTGACTGCTAGAACCACAGAAGAGAAGTGGAACGCGGCCACTAAGCAATGACAGTGACCGCTAGAACCACGGAAGAGAAGTGGAACGTGGCCACTAAGCAATGACAGTGACCGCTAGAACCACAGAAGAGAAGTGGAACGCGGCCACTAAGCAATGACAGTGACTGCTAGAACCACAGAAGAGAAGTGGAACGCGGCCACTAAGCAATGACAGTGACCGCTAGAACCACGGAAGAGAAGTGGAACGTGGCCACTAAGCAATGACAGTGACCGCTAGAACCACAGAAGAGAAGTGGAACGCGGCCACTAAGCAATGACAGTGACTGCTAGAACCACAGAAGAGAAGTGGAACGCGGCCACTAAGCAATGGCAGTGACTGCTAGAACCACAGAAGAGAAGTGGAACGCGGCCACTAAGCAATGACAGTGACTGCTAGAACCACAGAAGAGAAGTGGAACGCGGCCACTAAGCAATGACAGTGACCGCTAGAACCACGGAAGAGAAGTGGAACGTGGCCACTAAGCAATGACAGTGACTGCTAGAACCACCAGATTGAGCAGATTTGCCACCACCCTTCCTTACGCTACCTTTCTGCACAGTTTCAAAAGCCGCAGGAGCAGTACCCTCCATTCCGCTTCGGTACCGTCCCAAACGGGAGCACGGAGCGCAACATAAGGAGCAACTACCCCGAGATGCACGCCCACATGGTCAAATACAACCAGAAGGGAGTAGAGGATGCCCTCAACAGCCTCAAGACGGGGTAAGCGTCCGGCAGGGGGTAATAAGAGACGTGTGTTCCACAACGTCCACCGGAGTGACGGTCCCCGTGTGTCCTGAAGCAAACTGGACGCCTTCATCTACGACGCCGCCGTGCTGAACTACATGGCTGGAAAGGACGAGGGCTGCAAGCTGGTGACCATCGGCAGCGGGAAAGTGTTCGCGACCACAGGCTACGGCATCGCCCTGCAGAAGGAGTCCCGCTGGAAAAGAGCCATCGACCTGGCCCTGCTGCAGTTCCTCGCTGACGGTACTGCTCACACAAATACCAGCAGTTATACTGCGTGTTAGAGTAACAAATACCAGCAGTTATACTGCGTGTTAGAGGAACAAATACCAGCAGTTATACTGCATGTTAGAGGAACAAATACCAGCAGTTATACTGCGTGTTAGAGGAACAAATACCAGCAGTTATACTGCGTGTTAGAGGAACAAATACCACCAGTTATACTGCGTGTTAGAGGAACAAATACAACCAGTTATACTGCATGTTAGAGGAACAAATACCACCAGTTATACTGCGTGTTAGAGGAACAAATACCACCAGTTATACTGCATGTTAGAGGAACAAATACCACCAGTTATACTGCGTGTTACAGGAACAAATACCAGCAGTTATACTGCATGTTAGAGGAACAAATACCACCAGTTATACTGCGTGTTAGAGGAACAAATACAACCAGTTATACTGCATGTTAGAGGAACAAATACCACCAGTTATACTGCGTGTTAGAGGAACAAATACCACCAGTTATACTGCATGTTAGAGGAACAAATACCACCAGTTATACTGCGTGTTACAGGAACAAATACCAGCAGTTATACTGCATGTTAGAGGAACAAATACCACCAGTTATACTGCGTGTTAGAGGAACAAATACAACCAGTTATACTGCATGTTAGAGGAACAAATACCACCAGTTATACTGCGTGTTAGAGGAACAAATACCACCAGTTATACTGCATGTTAGAGGAACAAATACCAGCAGTTATACTGCGTGTTAGAGGAACAAATACCAGCAGTTATACTGCGTGTTAGAGGAACAAATACCAGCAGTTATACTGCGTGTTAGAGTACCAAATACCACCAGTTATACTGCGTGTTAGAGGAACAAATACCACCAGTTATACTGCATGTTAGAGTACCAAATACCAGCAGTTATACTGCATGTTAGAGGAACAAATACCAGCAGTTATACTGCGTGTTAGAGGAACAAATACCAGCAGTTATACTGCGTGTTAGAGGAACAAATACCACCAGTTATACTGCGTGTTAGAGGAACAAATACCACCAGTTATACTGCCTGTTAGAGGAACAAATACCACCAGTTATACTGCGTGTTACAGGAACAAATACCAGCAGTTATACTGCATGTTAGAGGAACAAATACCACCAGTTATACTGCGTGTTAGAGGAACAAATACAACCAGTTATACTGCATGTTAGAGGAACAAATACCACCAGTTATACTGCGTGTTAGAGGAACAAATACCACCAGTTATACTGCATGTTAGAGGAACAAATACCAGCAGTTATACTGCGTGTTAGAGGAACAAATACCAGCAGTTATACTGCGTGTTAGAGGAACAAATACCAGCAGTTATACTGCGTGTTAGAGTAACAAATACCAGCAGTTATACTGCGTGTTAGAGGAACAAATACCACCAGTTATACTGCGTGTTAGAGGAACAAATACCACCAGTTATACTGCATGTTAGAGGAACAAATACCAGCAGTTATACTGCGTGTTAGAGGAACAAATACCAGCAGTTATACTGCGTGTTAGAGGAACAAATACCAGCAGTTATACTGCGTGTTAGAGTAACAAATACCAGCAGTTATACTGCGTGTTAGAGGAACAAATACCACCAGTTATACTGCGTGTTAGAGGAACAAATACCAGCAGTTATACTGCGTGTTAGAGGAACAAATACCAGCAGTTATACTGCGTGTTAGAGGAACAAATACCAGCAGTTATACTGCGTGTTAGAGGAACAAATACCACCAGTTATACTGCGTGTTAGAGGAACAAATACCACCAGTTATACTGCGTGTTAGAGTAACAAATACCAGCAGTTATACTGCGTGTTAGAGGAACAAATACCACCAGTTATACTGCGTGTTAGAGGAACAAATACCACCAGTTATACTGCGTGTTAGAGGAACAAATACCACCAGTTATACTGCATGTTAGAGGAACAAATACCACCAGTTATACTGCATGTTAGAGGAACAAATACCACCAGTTATACTGCGTGTTAGAGTACCAAATGCCACCAGTTATACTGCATGTTAGAGGAACAAATACCACCAGTTATACTGCGTGTTAGAGGAACAAATACCACCAGTTATACTGCGTGTTAGAGGAACAAATACCACCAGTTATACTGCGTGTTAGAGTACCAAATGCCACCAGTTATACTGCATGTTAGAGGAACAAATACCACCAGTTATACTGCGTGTTAGAGGAACAAATACCACCAGTTATACTGCGTGTTAGAGGAACAAATACCACCAGTTATACTGCGTGTTAGAGGAACAAATACCACCAGTTATACTGCGTGTTAGAGGAACAAATACCACCAGTTATACTGCATGTTAGAGGAACAAATACCACCAGTTATACTGCATGTTAGAGGAACAAATACCACCAGTTATACTGCGTGTTAGAGGAACAAATACCACCAGTTATACTGCGTGTTAGAGGAACAAATACCACCAGTTATACTGCATGTTAGAGGAACAAATACCACCAGTTATACTGCGTGTTAGAGGAACAAATACCACCAGTTATACTGCATGTTAGAGGAACAAATACCACCAGTTATACTGCATGTTAGAGGAACAAATACCACCAGTTATACTGCGTGTTAGAGGAACAAATACAACCAGTTATACTGCATGTTAGAGGAACAAATGCCACCAGTTATACTGCATGTTAGAGGAACAAATACCAGCAGTTATACTGCATGTTAGAGGAACAAATACCACCAGTTATACTGCGTGTTAGAGGAACAAATACCACCAGTTATACTGCATGTTAGAGGAACAAATACCACCAGTTATACTGCATGTTAGAGGAACAAATACCACCAGTTATACTGCGTGTTAGAGGAACAAATACCACCAGTTATACTGCATGTTAGAGGAACAAATACCACCAGTTATACTGCGTGTTAGAGGAACAAATACCACCAGTTATACTGCGTGTTAGAGGAACAAATACCACCAGTTATACTGCATGTTAGAGGAACAAATACCACCAGTTATACTGCGTGTTAGAGGAACAAATACCACCAGTTATACTGCGTGTTAGAGGAACAAATACCACCAGTTATACTGCGTGTTAGAGGAACAAATACCACCAGTTATACTGCGTGTTAGAGGAACAAATACCACCAGTTATACTGCGTGTTAGAGGAACAAATACCACCAGTTATACTGCATGTTAGAGGAACAAATACCACCAGTTATACTGCGTGTTAGAGGAACAAATACCACCAGTTATACTGCGTGTTAGAGGAACAAATACCACCAGTTATACTGCATGTTAGAGGAACAAATACCACCAGATATACTGCGTGTTAGAGGAACAAATACCACCAGTTATACTGCATGTTAGAGGAACAAATACCACCAGTTATACTGCATGTTAGAGGAACAAATACCACCAGTTATACTGCGTGTTAGAGGAACAAATACCACCAGTTATACTGCATGTTAGAGGAACAAATACCACCAGTTATACTGCATGTTAGAGGAACAAATGCCACCAGTTATACTGCATGTTAGAGGAACAAATACCAGCAGTTATACTGCATGTTAGAGTAACAAATACCACCAGTTATACTGCGTGTTAGAGGAACAAATACCACCAGTTATACTGCATGTTAGAGGAACAAATACCACCAGTTATACTGCATGTTAGAGGAACAAATACCACCAGTTATACTGCGTGTTAGAGGAACAAATACCACCAGTTATACTGCGTGTTAGAGGAACAAATACCACCAGTTATACTGCATGTTAGAGTAACAAATACCACCAGTTATACTGCATGTTAGAGTACCAAATGCCACCAGTTATACTGCGTGTTAGAGTACCAAATACCACCAGTTATACTGCATGTTAGAGTACCAAATACCACCAGTTATACTGCATGTTAGAGTACCAAATACCACCAGTTATACTGCATGTTAGAGGAACAAATACAGTCACACAGTAGCATGTATTACAGTACAAGTACACTCAAACAGTAGCATGTATTACAGTACAAGTACAGTCACACAGTAGCATGTATTACAGTACAAGTACAGTCAAACAGTAGCATGTATTACAGTACAAGTACAGTCACACAGTAGCATGTATTACAGTACAAGTACACTCAAACAGTAGCATGTATTACAGTACAAGTACAGTCAAACAGTAGCATGTATTACAGTACAAGTACAGTCACACAGTAGCATGTATTATAGTACAAGTACAGTCACACAGTAGCATGTATTACAGTACAAGTACAGTCACACAGTAGCATGTATTACAGTACAAGTACAGTCACACAGTAGCATGTATTATAGTACAAGTACAGTCACACAGTAGCATGTATTACAGTACAAGTACACTCAAACAGTAGCATGTATTACAGTACAAGTACAGTCACACAGTAGCATGTATTACAGTACAAGTACAGTCAAACAGTAGCATGTATTACAGTACAAGTACAGTCACACAGTAGCATGTATTATAGTACAAGTACAGTCACACAGTAGCATGTATTACAGTACAAGTACAGTCACACAGTAGCATGTATTACAGTACAAGTACGGTCACGCAGTAGCGTGTATTACAGTACAAGTACAGTCAAACAGTAGCATGTATTACAGTACAAGTACAGTCACACAGTAGCATGTATTATAGTACAAGTACAGTCACACAGTAGCATGTATTACAGTACAAGTACAGTCACACAGTAGCATGTATTACAGTACAAGTACAGTCACACAGTAGCATGTATTACAGTACAAGTACAGTCAAACAGTAGCATGTATTACAGTACAGGTACAGTCACACAGTAGCATGTATTACAGTACAAGTACAGTCACACAGTAGCATGTATTATAGTACAAGTACAGTCACACAGTAGCATGTATTATAGTACAAGTACAGTCACACAGTAGCATGTATTACAGTACAAGTACAGTCACACAGTAGCATGTATTATAGTACAAGTACAGTCACACAGTAGCATGTATTACAGTACAAGTACAGTCACACAGTAGCATGTATTACAGTACAAGTACAGTCACACAGTAGCATGTATTATAGTACAAGTACAGTCACACAGTAGCATGTATTACAGTACAAGTACAGTCACACAGTAGCATGTATTATAGTACAAGTACAGTCACACAGTAGCATGTATTACAGTACAAGTACAGTCACACAGTAGCATGTATTACAGTACAAGTACAGTCACACAGTAGCATGTATTATAGTACAAGTACAGTCACACAGTAGCATGTATTACAGTACAAGTACAGTCAAACACTGTCTAAGAGGAGCATTTCTTGCGGTCTTGTTTCCGTTGAAAGTCCTTCGTACATAAATCATCCACAATTTATGGGTCTGGGTTTCGTGGGTTCAGGCTTTGTGGGTCTGGGTTTCGTGGGTCCAGGCTTTGTGGGTCTGGGTTTCGTGGGTTCAGGCTTTGTGGGTCTGGGTTTCGTGGGTTCAGGCTTTGTGGGTCTGGGTTTCGTGGGTTCAGGCTTTATGGGTCTGGGTTTTGTGGGTTCAGGCTTTGTGGGTCTGGGTTTCGTGGGTTCAGGCTTTGTGGGTCTGGGTTTCGTGGGTCTGGGTTCCAGGGGTTGAGTGTGTGCTGCCCCTCTCAGGTGACACACAGAAGCTGCAGACCGTCTGGCTGACAGGTATCTGCCGTAACGAGAAGAAGGAGGTGATGAGCAGCAAGCTGGACATCGACAACATGGCCGGCGTTTTCTACATGCTGCTCGTTGCCATGGGCCTGAGTCTGCTGGTGTTCGCCTGGGAGCACCTGCTCTACTGGAAACTACGACATTCCGTCCGCAAATCGGAGCGGCTGGACTTCCTCCTGGCGATCAGCAGAGTGAGTAGCGGGCGGCTGGATGCTAGGCTACTCTCGTTTCACCGTGAGGTCAGAGCATCACTTTTTAAACCACCATAAATAACAGCAGCAGCTCAGTCCTGTTCAACAAATAAAGAGGGTTCATCTGCATGAGGACCAACGGAGCGCCGGAACCGGCTAGATGAATATGGAGGTGTAGCAAGTAATCAGCCTCCCAGCAGAAGGGCGGCGCGGAGAGATAAATACAGCGGCTGGAACGAAATGTTTTCACCACCTTAATCCCAAAGAAACTGAATTTTAAATTGGCCCATAAAAAACTGGACGTGTGTCGACAGCAGTAAGAGGTGAGACGAAACTCTGAAAGCAAAATCAATGAAACTCATACGGTAACTTCAAGATCGATAACTCATTCGTTGATTGGCCGTCCTCAGGAGCCTAATTCAAAGCTCTCTTTCCAGGGAACGTACGGCTGCTTCAACGGGGCGGAGCGATCGGACCACAATGGCAGCCTGCAGAGTCCGGACGTCACCACCAACTACCCCCAAGCCGCCAGGGCGGACAGCTCTCTGGACCGCGCCACCAGAACACTGGAGAACTGGAGCAGGCGGGGTGCCGACGACGTCCGGGTTGGTCTGCCCCCCCGAGCCACGGCCACCTGCCACGGCCACCTACCCTACGTCTCCAGCATCACGGACAGCCATTCTCCGTACCCTCAGAGGACCCTCACGCCCCCCTTCCCGGTGACTTACGGCGACGCCTCTTCCCAGCAGCTCTCGGAGAAGGCCCGGGTGGCGACCCGACCCGCTCCCCTCCGCTGCACCCCGCCCACCCGCAGCAGTCAGCATGTCGTAGAGAGGACTCTGCCGATCTCCAGCCTCAGCAGCCCTCACATCGCCATGCACGACCCGGCGCCGCCCAACCAGCACCACGGCAGCAGGGTGTATGTGGAGAACCGGGCCCGGCGGCCCACGCCCCCCTTTGTTCCTTACAGGGATTTACAGGTACCAGACATCTATGTGGACCACAAAGGACCGCCGAGGAGGAAGTTCAGCTACCCCCCCGACTGCGTTAGCCGAAGGACAAAGTCTCGTAGCTACGGGTTCGACGCCGCAGACCCCCGAGTGAGAGGCGACTGTGACGAGCCCGGACCCCGCCCCGCTGAGCTGAGGGCCAACCCCCTCCCCGTGACCTGCCCTGCAGGACCCTACCCCAGCGGCAGCGCCAGCTGCAACTCCTGCATCAAGTCCCATGGAGAGCCCGAAATGGACGACATGCCGCCGGGCAAAGAGAAACTCAACCGGCGCGCCTCGTTCCTCAAAGCCACGCGGGGCGACGACGGGACCGGTCAGGTGGACCAAACGCAGGCCTCTACCGCCAAAGCCCGCCCCACCCACACTGACCCGTCACACCTTTGTCCACGGGGGGTAACGACCAACCCAAAGCATCACAAACTATACGGCAGTCTGGGCCACAGCCTGTCCTGCTACCCCTTGGCTGCCGAGCCTGCCTACCTGGACCCGGCCCACATGGGCTCCTACCCCTACAAGCAAGAGGTCAAGTACTGCGACTCCACCAGGGAGGCCCTGTTACAGAACACGGCTGCCCTCCGCCCCTCCTCCTCCTCACTGATGCACAGACACTGCTCCACCTACCTGAACTCCCGCACAGACTCACCGGTGTATGTGGGACCGCTGGCCCGGGGACCGGCCCGGTTCTACGGCAGTTCCAAAGACATGTGCCACTGCCCACATAGCGCTGCCCCGCCGCCCCGTGTGGGCGACAGGCAGGTGGTTTACCACAATCATCTGTTTGGGCGCTGTGATGGTACAGGAAAGAGGGAGGAGCTAAGCTCCAGGAACCAAGAGAGAAGGCAGGTGTTGGTGGCGCGAAGAATCAACGGTCCCTATGTGCCAAAAACCTGGGGCAGAGTATCCAGCCTGGAATCTGAGGTCTGAGCCCCCGTCCTTATTGGACCTCTGTCAGGCTCCCAAAGTGAGGCGGGGGGGTGGGGGACGGGGGGGGTCTCCTCTCCGCTTCTGGTCAAAGCTAAACTCTAACTCTACACCTTGTATTTGGGTGTCGACTCTCAATTGGACAGCGCAATAATCTGCAATAATCTGCAATAATCTCTGATAAAAACACCGACCAGCAACGAAGGAAAAGTATTTATTAAACACAAGCTCAACGAAATGTTAGTCGATATTTGAAGGATTTGTGATATACAGTATACTAAAGCCTCTGATCACAATGTGACGTTTGTTTTTTGTCTTTACATCTAATTCATGGACACAAAAATTACCAGAGTTCGTTTCCCCGGATGGTCCGCTTCGTTTGGGCAGGTGTGAAAGCTCATCCGAACTTTGGGGGGGTTGGAACTGGTCTCTGGTGGTTCCAGTCTGCTGGCAGCTGACCAGCCTACTGGGCCCAGGCTGTCCAACGTCAGCAGGCAGACGCCTCGGCATCTGGACCCGGGTGCCGACCCAAGACTCCGGACGGGTCAGGGTTCAGGCCCGGACGTCCAGCTTTGACGGGGCCGAGTGAGCGTCCCACAGGGGAAGAACGATCCCATAAATGGGCTGTGGGGGGGGGTTAAACAGCAGCAAAACACTGGCAGGGCGCGCCGAGGACGTGGGGGGGTGGAAACGCCCACCGATTGGTCGGGTTGTCAGCAGGACTCCACGGAGACGACTCTGAAGGTAAAGCTTTTATTTAATTAGTCATTAAATCATGTAAACAATCAGATCAAAGGCGTCGCTCACGGCGTGACAGACCCCCCCGGGGGCGTGATTAACATTCAATCGTGCAGCCCTAGAACACACCAGAACCTGTTGCAGAGTAGGCGGAGTCAACAGAAATGATGTCATTTAAAGGAGCAGTTCACCCAAAATAAAGAGTCGAGATCCATTTTCCTTCACGCCGGTGGAACGGCGGGCGAACCAGTCCGTCCGTCCGTCCGTCCGTCACACGGCGGCGAGGAGATTCGACTCAGGTTTGCTCCTCCCCCTCCTCCTCCTGGAAGTTAACAGTCTTTGCAGGTTTTCTAAACCCCCAATCCCACCTTTACACACCTGGGTGCAGTCGCAGCCTTTCACACCCCCTTCATGCACCTTTACACACCTGCGTAAACGTAACCAGGTCACCCGCCGTCTGACCCCAGCAGAACTTCACATTAATTAGATTCATGGCCGTGAATCACTGAATTTATTTAAAGCCACGGCGTCCGACCGGCAGCAGCTTCTCTACGGTCCCTTGTGGGTTTCCGTCAGGATGATGTTCGCCGTGACGAACATGAGGCAGGAGGCGGCCCACAGCAGCACAAACCACACCCACAGGTTGTGGTGGAAGGGCGAGCGGTGCTTGTTGACGGCGTCCCCGCCCATCACCGGCTGCAGGCGGCGCCTGCCGTAGTACACCAGGCAGGACGGGACGACGTACTGGATCCCGGTGCCGGCGTAGGCTCCCGTGATGCCCACCAGGGTCTCCAGGTTGTGGGTGCAGAAGGCCACGGTGACGGGGGGTATCAGGGTGATGAGCGGGAACACCACGCGGTCCACCACCCAGGGGTAGGCGCCGCCGTCCCGGTGGAACAGCGTCTTCCAGTTGTTGCGGAGCGTCACGGCGATGATGGGGAAGTTGGTGCTGATGGTGAAGACCGGGAACAGGCCGAGGAAGTAGCGCAGGAAGGGGACGTCCAGGACGGCGCAGTTGTCCGTGAAGTTCAGGGTGTACATGTCGTACAGCAGCGAGCCGTCGAAGCACAAGATGGCGGTGAGGGACAGCAGGACGTAGAAGACCAGGATGAGGACGTAGTCGGCCAGCACCAGGACGCCCACGCGCCTCTTGTCAGAGATGGGCGTCACCAGGGACGGCAGCGAGTGTTGGCACATGAAGGAATAGACGCACACGCCGAACAGGTTGGGCACCCCCGACAAGGAGGCGGCCGGGGGGCGGCCCTCGCCGGTGCCTTTACTGATCCGGATGACGGCGAAGACGATCATCATGGTGAACGCTGGAAGACAGACGGAGACGACAGAATCAACAGGGCGAGGAGGCGGAGCATCACACGGAAGGAGGAGGGGTCAAATGTCTAAACGGCTCGGGTTACAGAGTCATCTACGATCAACGGCTGGGACGTCCACGGGTCCAATCAGGAATGAGAGGAGACGGGATTCAGAGACACGGAGCAGGACCCGACCGTGGGGGGGGGGGGGGGCTCTTACCGATCCGATCCAGCGCATCAGGGAGGTGAAGATCTGAAGATATTTGGTCTTCTGGGCATTGAAGAAGGTGAACGGACCCACCAGGAGCATAAAAGCAGTCTGCAGGGGGGGGGGGGGGGGGGCAGAAGAACTGGTCACTGACCCGTAGGACACACAGAGGCAGCAGGAACCAGACCCGGGTCTGCTGGGTGGACCCACCAGAAACACCCGGTAGGCGTCCTCCCTGCTGACGGACCCCCAGCAGGGGTCGGTGTCGTTGTACTTCAGGCCCCCGGCGCCGCAGGAGTGGTTTCCACTGCACAGGACAAAACGTGATGTCATCAGCAGTCGGACCAATCAGAGTCAGAGTCAGGCACGCCCCCCCCCCCTCACCAGGTGACCTCCATCAGTGACATGGGCACGGCGGCGGCGTAGATGGCGAGGTCTCCGTACAGGTAGACGATGATGCAGACGTAGAACATGTTGACCCCCCCTGGGGGACAAGAAGACGCGTCAACAACCGGACCTCCAGGCTCGCTGCGGCGACGCCTACTTTTATTATGGCGGCCACACCAGACAGGAAGTGAAGAACCGCAGAGTCTTCACATCTCACGACACCCCATCCCCCCGCGGGGGGCGGCGGCCGTCCAGGCCCGGTGACGATGTGAACAGAACCGAATCCAAAGAGACGAACTCTCGTCAGGCGCTGGGCTGCAGGTTGACCGGCCGCCGCCGCCTGGCAGACAGCGCTCGCCCCCCCCCCCCCCCCTCAGATTCATCCCGCCGAACGCAGGAGGTTTAAAGTTAGACCCACTAAACTGGGTTCTGCAGGACCCTGAAGCAGCCAGCGCTCCTCGTCTCCGCCCGGCGGACGTCTTTTGTCCCGACGGACTAGCGTCTCCCAATCAGCCAGGCTGCAGAACGGGCCTTTGAAGCAGCAGCGAGACGCATCGCCATCCGTCCTGGCCCCGCCTCCGACCACAAGCTCCGAGGAGCAGACGGACGGACGGACGAGGACCAAAGACCCCAAAGATCTGTCCTCGCCTCCACAATGAAATCTGGATCGCTCCGGCCCTGGAGTTGAAATCACTCCCAGCCCCTCCCAGTAGTGGGCGGGGCTGGGACCAGCTGATCGGCACGGCGAATCAATAGACCTGATTCATCGGCCATTCAGGTAGAAGATGCTGACGCAGGGGCAGCGTCCGGGCGTCTCACTCCGCCCATAATCAGCTTTATGGGCGTGGCGGTCAGAGCGGCGCACAGAAAGCGGGCCCCATCAGCATTCCCGTCAGCGCCCCCACGCCACCGGCACGCCGCTTTCAGTCGAGGAGGAGGGGACAGCTTTTCATTACCGGACAGAAGGACGGCGTCTCACCATGTGGACAGTTTGCTATGAGGGAAGGCCACGCCCCCTCCGTCCGGGACTAATTCATTTGTGATTCGCTGGGCAGCTTTCCCAAAGCGTGGAGAGACGGGGGCGTGCACGCGGCCCGCTGCAGTGGCGTCACCGGCGAGCACGTTAGCGCCGTCTCCACACGGGGGCAGCGGGTCACCCACTGCACCCCCTAGTGGTGAAGAGCTGCAGGGCGGAGCGAGGAGGCGCAGAGGACGCCGCCACAGCTTTGACCTTTTTGTTCCTGCACCAATCGGGACGCTGCAGAACATCGAGTCACGTGCATCGGCGTGATGCAAACAGGGGGGGGGGGGGGGGGGCATGCAGACGCTGCACTGGCTGCAAGGTCGGTGCGTGTGCCTCAAGGTGAACGTGATGAAGGCTCCTCACAGTCTGTATCATACGGGGGGGGGGGGGGCATTGATGGATTCTCACGCAGGTAATTATTTCATATGTAATCACCCCCCCCCCCCCCCCCCCCCCGCCTTTACGCCCAGATTAGAATCACCTTTATTGAAGAACATGGAGGCCATCTGACCCATCTCCACCCGCTCCACGATGTCGAAGTGGTCGACGTGACCTGCTGACCTCTCTGTGGAGACAGTCACACACGGACCTGCAGAGACGCGAATCAAACGCACCCCCGGCGCTCGCGGGTCGGAGACGGACGGGGACCCCGATACTTACGGACCGACAGATGGGCTTGCTCTCCGGCTCCGATCGCCCCCGACACAGGACGTCGTTGTCATTGGAGTACTCAGAGCTGGAGTCGCTGTCATCCACCTGGGGACAGGTGGACACCACGCGGGTTCACTTTGTGCTGGGGGGGTGTGTCTGATGACATCACCGCTGACCAGAGCACCTGCAGGTTATTACCTCCTCCTGCTCCCGCCTCTTCCAGCGCAGCTGAGCGTTCGCCGCCGCCATGGCCTCGATCATGAAGGTGGTGGTCATGTAGCTGGAGAAGCACGAGACATAAGGGGCGGGGTCTAAACTACAGGTAAGGAGTGGTGCAGGAGAACCAGACACACCTCATGAATCCCAGGAAGGCGATGAGCGCGAGGCTAACCGCCCAGCCGGCGGCGGCGAAGGCCCGGGGCATCGTCAGCGCCCCCGTGCCCACGATCAGGTTGAACATGTACACCAGACCCACCTGAGGAAGACGGGACCCAAACAGCCACCAGCATCAGGCCCCTCCCACTGATCGAAATTTAAATAAAGCGCTGTTCAGTCACCTGGTTGGTGGAGACCCGACTACCCCGTCAGAGCCCGCCCCCCCCGTCAGGTGGAGTCTTTAAACATTCAAAGCCGTCCTTAACTTGTGTCAAAGTCATGCTGATG
The DNA here is from genome assembly GCF_040956055.1 of Brachionichthys hirsutus. Lineage (NCBI taxonomy): Eukaryota > Metazoa > Chordata > Actinopteri > Lophiiformes > Brachionichthyidae > Brachionichthys > Brachionichthys hirsutus. Next base: position 264,088 of record NC_090912.1, read on the forward strand.
TCAGCACGGCGGGGGCGGCGAGGGGGGGCGGCGAGTCAGCAGTTTAGCTTCCTCTTATGGTCAATGCACGTTTATCAGCACCACCCCCTCTACGTCCAACTAAACCAACCCCCTCTACGTCCAACTAAACTAACCCCCTCTACGTCCAACTAAACCAACCCCCTCTACGTCCAACTAAACTAACCCCCTCTACGTCCAACTAAACTAACCCCCTCTACGTCCAACTAAACCAACCCCCTCTACGTCCAACTAAACTAACCCCCTCTACGTCCAACTAAACCAACCCCCTCTACGTCCAACTAAACTAACCCCCTCTACGTCCAACTAAACCAACCCCCTCTACGTCCAACTAAACCAACCCCCTCTACGTCCAACTAAACTAACCCCCTCTACGTCCAACTAAACCAACCCCCTCTACGTCCAACTAAACCAACCCCCTCTACGTCCAACTAAACTAACCCCCTCTACGTCCAACTAAACCAACCCCCTCTACGTCCAACTAAACCAACCCCCTCTACGTCCAACTAAACCAACCCCCTCTACGTCCAACTAAACTAACCCCCTCTCCCTTCTAACTAACTAAACTAACCCCCTCTCCCTCCTAACTAACTAAACTAACCCCCTCTCCCTCCTAACTAACTAAACTAACCCCCTCTCCCTCCTAACTAACTAAACTAACCCCCTCTCCCTCCTAACTAACTAAACTAACCCCTCTCCCTCCTAACTAACTAAACTAACCCCCTCTCCCTTCTAACTAACTAAACTAACCCTCTCTCCCTCCTAACTAACTAAACTAACCCCCTCTCCCTCCTAACTAACTAAACTAACCCCCCCTCAGAGCAGCACTCACCAATGGAGAGTAGAGCTCCCCGGTCTCTGTGATCCCGCCGGCCATCGCTGCTCCTCGCCTGCAGGAAGACAAGCAGTGGACAGCGTGGGGGGGGGTTGGGGGGGGGGCATGTCCAAACCTCAGCACCCTTCTACCGATACGGTCCCTGTCCAATCTGTGCCCTCCATCCCGCTGTGGCTGGGGGGTCGTAGATTTTAATGACGCAAACGCTCCAAAATACACTGTAAAAGGTAAATCAAACTAAAGCAAACTAACCCTGGGGGCAAACAATCCACGTCAGTGACGCACAGCACCAATTAGCATATACAGGTATAAATATACCTGTATTTATACTGTGTCATCTATTAATAAGGAGACGCCCTGCAGGTCGCTACGTCATTATCGAACGGACGGTCAACACTCTCACCTTACTTCCCAGGTATGAAGTTAGCTGCTAGGCTAACAGGAAGCTCCGAGCTCTCGGCTGAATGAACGCAGGCGTCACCTCGCGAACATGTCCGGTTATAACGGGGGGGGGGGGGGGCGTCCAACTAGCCGTTAGCTAGTAGCTAGCAGGGTTACGACGCCCAGCTAACGAGCGGCGTTAACTAAACCATCAGCTGATCCGCTCCAGCACGAAGACGCCGCGCTTCCGCTAACATGAGTCGAACATCCGGTAGTGGATTTCAAAATAAAATATACTATTCCTGGTTGCTATAAGATGCTTTTAATTAGAAGGAAACCAGCGTCGTAATGTTTAGCTTCTCGCTCCAGTCAGCTGATTCGTTTGGTTGTATTTTCCTGACGGGATTTACCATATTAGGTTCGTTGCTATATACTGTAGGATTATACAACTGAGCTGAAACAGCAAATGTTAAACCCGCTCCTTCGCGCAGCACGGTGATCAAAACGACCGTCCGCTCAACCAGCGCGTCCAGTCACGTGACGCCCCGGAGCCGCGGCTGCGTTAGTTTGCGTCTCAGGTCAAATGACGACACCGTCTTGTGGAGGCATGCTGCCCTCTTGTGGAGACATGGCGCCGCTACAATGAGCATCAGAAGTTTACAATCAGCATAAATATACACGCAAGCAAATGTCTCAAAACGTCTCATCAACCTGTAACTTGGTACACTTATAGGTGACACATAGGGCATTTTTTAAAAATGTTTATAATAGTTTAGAATGACCATAGCATAATTACTGTCGTTGTAGAATTCTGGTAGACCGAGTGATAAATGATATAGTTCATAATGACCGCACGTTTAGAGGCGCCGCATGATTCCGTGTGATAAATAATAAATGTATTCATCATCATCAGGACTGACGAGACGACATTCCTTCATTTTCTCAGATTCAGACCGACATGAACACAAAACAGTTTCATTTGTAATCATAAAATGAAATGCAGTATATAGTAATGTTCCTAATCAGTGCTTTATATGCAGTTGTGTGTCTGAAGATCACAATTATAACAGAAGAGAATAAAAAGGACGCCAGACTGGGTGAGGTTCAGTTCACCCCCCCCAGCGTCGTTCACAGCATTGCGTGGGACACCCACGCTGCATACATGTAGCTCAGAAAGACAGCAACAGCTACAAAGTAGAGGACGAAGAAGACGGCGTCTATGATTTCAGCCATTCGGCGGTAGGTTCCGTCGCCCCGCTCTTTGACTCGTCTCTCGGCTTCTTCCCGTAGCACCGCCACCGCCTGCAGGATCTGCTGCAGCCCGTCCAGAGGAAGGTCACTCTGCTCCGGCTTCACCTGCAGCTTCTCCTCAGCTGCAGCAGGTTCTGTGAGAGCAAAGGAAGGATAGCGCTCCATGCCAAATGGCCACGCCCCGATCAGATGGACTTCACGGGACAAGACGAAACAACAGTAACAACCAAATGGACACGAGGCTAAGGAGGGGACACCTCACCTCCCAGGTGGGCGTCCTCCGGCTGCTTGTCCCTTTGGGCAGATGTTTGAGCCGTCCTACCAAAATAAGCGTCGAGGTCGATCAGGTAGCCGACCAGGATGGCCTCCAGGACGCTGACCCCCACCAAGCCGAAGACCGCCACACAGTAGCTGGCTGGAGACAAGAAAGGTCGTGTTTGTGAGACAAATGATGGCGTTCTCAAAAGGGACGCCCGTCCTCAGACTCACCGATCATGGGCAGCCTGTCTTCGGTGGAGGGCAGCATGTCCTGAAGGACGAGCAGCAAGACGGAGATGGACAGGAGCACCGTCACCTTGAAGCTCAGCTTCTCTCCTCTGGCCTCGTGGATGAAGAAGGAGGCCAGATCCAGGACCAGCAAGGCGAGCAGCGGCACGATGAGGTTTATAACGTAGAGCATCGGCTTCCTGGCCAGAAACACCTGGAACGTCACCGGCCAATCAGAGACAGCCGCTCAGGCTCCGGCTCGCCGCGACCCGTTTCTTACCATGTAAACGACCTTGCTGGAAAAGGACTCGCCGCTTCTCAGGTAGTCGACGGCGATGTCCATCTTCCTCAGATCCCACTCTCCTTGCGTGGACATGAAGCGCTCGGCGACGTGCGTGAGGACCGAGCCGTTGTTCAGCGCCCCCATGTGGATGGAGGACGCTGCGCACGCACACGCACGCACACACACAAACGGCGTTAGCGCGCCGCAACCGCAAACACCAACGTCAAGCAAAAGAAGGGACCTTCAGACGACGTGGACAAGAACGTGATGTTGCACTGCTGCCGGTCGAACGGGAAGAGCCGCAGCCCCAGCCGGCAGGCGGTGGTCAGCCGCTGGCGGGCCGTGGTGGACGCAAAACCCGAGTGGTGCAGCTTGACCACGGGACTCGTGTAGATGCTCCCGGTGTCAGAGACGCTGTTTAAATGCAGATATTTAAAGTCGTCAGCGCCGGGCTGCGGTCCCGTGCACGGACCTTTTTGAAAGTACCAACCTACAAATCCACAAAAAGCAAAACGCCATTGGATTCTACGTACTCCTCCAGGATGCTCACATCTGGGATCCAGATGCTGGACGTGGGAACCGTCAGGTACTCTATCCCACAAAACTCCGTGGAGTTCCAGGTGAGGAATTCACTGGACCAGCTCTGGGAACGGAGGCTTCCCGTTAGAACCGATGACGTTTAAACACGCCTGAAGACAGTCGGTTCCTACCATGTGACGCCAGACGTGACTCGAAACCGTCTGAGCCTTTTCATCCTGCAGACAATCCGCAGAAGAGATGGTTCAAGAAAGCGTCGTCTCCGGGGGAAAGCGTCGTCTGCGGGGGAAAGCGTCGTCTATTGGGGAAAGCGTCGTCTCCGGGGGAAAGCGTCGTCTCCGGGGGAAAGCGTCGTCTACGGGGGAAAGCGTCGTCTCCGGGGGAAAGCGTCGTCTGCGGGGGAAAGCGTCGTCTGCGGGGGAAAGCGTCGTCTACGGGGGAAAGCGTCGTCTGCGGGGGAAAGCGTCGTCTCCGGGGGAAAGCGTCGTCTGCGGGGGAAAGCGTCGTCTGCGGGGGAAAGCGTCGTCTACGGGGGAAAGCGTCGTCTCCGGGGGAAAGCGTCGTCTAGGGGGGAAAGCGTCGTCTGCGGGGGAAAGCGTCGTCTACGGGGGAAAGCGTCGTCTACGGGGGAAAGCGTCGTCTCCGGGGGAAAGCGTCGTCTGCGGGGGAAAGCGTCGTCTGCGGGGGAAAGCGTCGTCTCCGGGGGAAAGCGTCGTCTGCGGGGGAAAGCGTCGTCTGCGGGGGAAAGCGTCGTCTGCGGGGGAAAGCGTCGTCTGCGGGGGAAAGCGTCGTCTGCGGGGGAAAGCGTCGTCTCCGGGGGAAAGCGTCGTCTGCGGGGGAAAGCGTCGTCTCCGGGGGAAAGCGTCGTCTCCGGGGGAAAGCGTCGTCTGCGGGGGAAAGCGTCGTCTGCGGGGGAAAGCGTCGTCTGCGGGGGAAAGCGTCGTCTGCGGGGGAAAGCGTCGTCTGCGGGGGAAAGCGTCGTCTAAGGGGGAAAGCGTCGTCTCCGGGGGAAAGCGTCGTCTACGGGGGAAAGCGTCGTCTACGGGGGAAAGCGTCGTCTACGGGGGAAAGCGTCGTCTGCGGGGGAAAGCGTCGTCTGCGGGGGAAAGCGTCGTCTACGGGGGAAAGCGTCGTCTCCGGGGGAAAGCGTCGTCTCCGGGGGAAAGCGTCGTCTAAGGGGGAAAGCGTCGTCTGCGGGGGAAAGCGTCGTCTCCGGGGGAAAGCGTCGTCTACGGGGGAAAGCGTCGTCTAGGGGGAAAGCGTCGTCTCCGGGGGAAAGCGTCGTCTCCGGGGGAAAGCGTCATCTCCGGGGGAAAGCGTCATCTCCGGGGGAAAGCGTCGTCTAAGGGGGAAAGCGTCGTCTAGGGGGGAAAGCGTCATCTCCGGGGGAAAGCGTCGTCTCCGGGGGAAAGCGTCGTCTCCGGGGGAAAGCGTCGTCTCCGGGGGAAAGCGTCGTCTCCGGGGGAAAGCGTCGTCTCCGGGGGAAAGCGTCGTCTCCGGGGGAAAGCGTCGTCTCCGGGGGAAAGCGTCGTCTAAGGGGGAAAGCGTCGTCTACGGGGGAAAGCGTCGTCTAGGGGGAAAGCGTCGTCTCCGGGGGAAAGCGTCGTCTCCGGGGGAAAGCGTCGTCTGCGGGGGAAAGCGTCGTCTCCGGGGGAAAGCGTCGTCTACGGGGGAAAGCGTCGTCTGCGGGGGAAAGCGTCGTCTCCGGGGGAAAGCGTCGTCTCCGGGGGAAAGCGTCGTCTCCGGGGGAAAGCGTCGTCTCCGGGGGAAAGCGTCGTCTGCGGGGGAAAGCGTCGTCTCCGGGGGAAAGCGTCGTCTACGGGGGAAAGCGTCGTCTACGGGGGAAAGCGTCGTCTAGGGGGGAAAGCGTCGTCTACGGGGGAAAGCGTCGTCTCCGGGGGAAAGCGTCGTCTGCGGGGGAAAGCGTCGTCTGCGGGGGAAAGCGTCGTCTGCGGGGGAAAGCGTCGTCTGCGGGGGAAAGCGTCGTCTACGGGGGAAAGCGTCGTCTAGGGGGGAAAGCGTCGTCTAGGGGGAAAGCGTCGTCTCCGGGGGAAAGCGTCGTCTAGGGGGAAAGCGTCGTCTACGGGGGAAAGCGTCGTCTACGGGGGAAAGCTTCGTCTCCGGGGGAAAGCGTCGTCTGCGGGGGAAAGCGTCGTCTACGGGGGAAAGCGTCGTCTACGGGGGAAAGCGTCGTCTCCGGGGGAAAGCGTCGTCTAAAGTTTTCACATTCATTAAAACAAACGTTCAACGTACCACTTTTAGAATGCCGTGCAGCAACATGTCCACCCAGACCCACGTGGGCGTCGTCCAGTTCCTCACGGGCCGTGTGATTGACACCAGGTGATTGGCTGTGTCCAGCTTCAGGTGTCTCAGGAGACTCAGGTAGGAGCAGGCCGGCTGCTGGACGCTGGACGCCCTGGCTGAAGGAAAGGGCAGATGGGAACCGGCTCCGTTCACAAAGCAGCTCTCTAATCAAGAACTCACCAGCGAAGGCCAGAACAAGCAGAACCCTCAGCACCGCCATGACGGTTTGGGCTCACCTCCACCTGAGAGAAGCCTTTTAAACACACGGAAGAACAAAGACGCAGGAGAGACAACAAAGGACGGAATTAAACACACTCCTCTGCGGCTCCGCGCTGAGGATCCATTGTTGTCCTGAAGTCAACAACGGTGTCCATGACCCGGGGCGGTCCAGAGGATCCGGCTTCTACAGGACCGTCTCTGGCCCTCAGACGAGATGCTTCTTTCAGTTCTGTTCCCACAAAGGAGCCACCTGTCTTCTGAAGCCCCGCCCCCGCCCCCGCCCCCTGCTGGTACTGGACAGGTTCCTGAGATGGAGGATCACTTCACTCCTATTGATTAGTCCCTCGGAGGGCAGTTTCACACATTCTCCACATGACGGACACGTAAGACACAAAGCAGAGCAGCATCGTAGGAAAGGTGCTAAACAGAGCAGACCGGTTCCATCCAGGTACCCCAGCGGGGTCACCCCCTCCCTGTGGCAGGGAGGGGGTGGGTACCAGGGACGGGGGTCGGATCAGGACGCCCGACGGTCCAGACGGTTCCTGTTCGGAGGCTTTATTCAGGTTTCGCTTTGAATCAAAGCTTTTTGTGGCTCTATTTTCTAATCTGTCGCCTTAAAGTCATAAATCCTGGTCCAATATTTACATTTCCGCTCCGTCAGGAAGTCATTTGCATAAACAAATGATTTTATAAAAATGGTTTCCGGTATATGAAAAGATTGTCCTGCTAGCAATAACGCTCGTCAATATTGACCCAGGTCTAAACCGACTCAAGCAGAAGGTCAACAGGAAGTCAGCAACAGCTTGGATCAAAGCCCACGGGCCGCCCAGCAGAACCAGAACCAGGGATCACTGAGGCCCGCCTCTTTGGTACCGATTGATGAGACGGGTTTTACACGCTTCTGTACTCAAGTGCTTTAATCATGCGTGAAGACACTGATCACATGATCGAGGTCTTCGATTAGAATCAATATGTAATTCTATCAATCTTGTTATTTACATTTTAAAATGATCACTTCTACAACTTCCCGTCTTTACGGCACCCAGAACAGACCCAGAACCTCCAGAGGTCCTGGTTCCGTCTCAGGGGAACACCTCTCTGGGCAGCTGGAAGTCTCTGAAGGTGTAGAAGGAGATGTCTCCACGGTCCACCACAGCAAACACCACCGGGACGTCTCCGCTCTGATTGGCCAGCTGCTTCATCACACGCAGGTCAGGAACGGCTCCGTCGAAGCTGAGGATCCGAGCAGAACCGATCACATTGATTTGACTGGAACATAATAGGCGTGTCGTAACTCCTGCTGACGGAGAACCTTGCCACGGTTCCTGCTGGTGGAGAACCTTGCCAAGGTTCCTGCTGACGGAGAACCTTGCCACGGTTCCTGCTGACGGAGAACCTTGCCACGGTTCCTGCTGACGGAGAACCTTGCCACGGTTCCTCCGGGTCGATCGTATTTGTAATTAACTTCAGATGGAGCCGCGGCGTCTCTTATCAGCCGCTGATCGGATCAGATTAACGGCTGCTCTGCGTAAGCCGAGCTTGAACACACAGCCTACCTGCACACGCACACGCGGGTGGACGGGTCCCCCGGGCTGCTCTTCTTGAAGTGGGACACGGAATCCGGCTGGTAAACATCGAAACGGATCCTCCATTCATCTGAAGCCTTTATGCTGAACGACCAGAACAACAACAGCGTCAGGAGGCGGAGACATCTTCAAAATATAGTCACAAACAAAACGCTGATCGATCAATATCAGAAAGAACCAAGCGCTAAAACTAAATCGATCAATAGCAGAAAGAACCAAGCGCTAAAACTAAATCGATCAATATCAGAAAGAACCAAGCGGTAAAACAAATCCCACAGAGCAAGCCTAAACTGAAGCCGTTACCATGGAAACATAAAGAACACAAACAAGGTCTGGGGTCACGTGATGCGGGTCGGCCTATCACAGAAGGACATGATACCTGGACACGCCCTCCAGCAGATGTGAAGATCGAACCACGCTGATTTTATCCAGCAGCTCACCTGGAACAGAAACGGACGGATCAGCAGCATGCAGGGACCAGATGGGACCCGGGTCTGGCAGGGACCAGATGGGACCCGGGTCCGGCAGGGACCAGATGGGACCCGGGTCCGGCTCCATGTGGTCTCACCTGTGGGGATGGGTCGACTTGGGTCATGCAAGGGCGTGACTTCCCTGTTCCACAGGTGTGCTGGCCGCCGGTTGCCCTGCCGGCGTGCCAGGAGGTCCCGATACTCGGCCCAGTTCTTGCACCGCCGAACCTTCAACGGGACAGAAGGTGTC
>NC_090912.1:275207-287707 GCF_040956055.1 Brachionichthys hirsutus
AACACAGCCTAGCTTCGCTAGCTGAAGCAGCGCTTCTTCTGTTTAACACAGCCTAGCTTCGCTAGCTGAAGCAGCGTTTCTGTTTAACACAGCCTAGCTTCGCTAGCTGAAGCAGCGTTTCTGTTTCACACAGCCTAGCTTCGCTAGCTGAAGCAGCACTTCTTCTGTTTAACACAGCTTAGCTTCGCTAGCTGAAGCAGCGCTTCTTCTGTTTAACACAGCCTAGCTTCGCTAGCTGAAGCAGCGCTTCTTCTGTTTAACACAGCCTAGCTTCGCTAGCTGAAGCAGCGTTTCTTCTGTTTAACACAGCTTAGCTTCGCTAGCTGAAGCAGCGTTTCTGTTTAACACAGCCTAGCTTCGCTAGCTGAAGCAGCGTTTCTGTTTCACACAGCTTAGCTTCGCTAGCTGAAGCAGCGCTTCTGTTTAACACAGCCTAGCTTCGCTAGCTGAAGCAGCGCTTCTTCTGTTTAACACAGCCTAGCTTCGCTAGCTGAAGCAGCGTTTCTGTTTAACACAGCCTAGCTTCGCTAGCTGAAGCAGCGCTTCTTCTGTTTAACACAGCCTAGCTTCGCTAGCTGAAGCAGCGTTTCTGTTTAACACAGCTTAGCTTCGCTAGCTGAAGCAGCGCTTCTTCTGTTTAACACAGCTTAGCTTCGCTAGCTGAAGCAGCGTTTCTGTTTAACACAGCCTAGCTTCGCTAGCTGAAGCAGCGTTTCTGTTTAACACAGCCTAGCTTCGCTAGCTGAAGCAGCATCCCTCCAGGAGAACAGTTAAAACAGAGAGTCTGAAACTCACTGCTCTGATGTGAAGAGGAATTAAGATTAATGCAAAAACGCACCTTAATATTTCGCTAAAGAACTTCTCTTGGACGTCCGTCTTGTTTTGGTCCGCCATGTTTCCGGATCCTCTCGACAGAACACTTCCGGTCCTAGTGCCCGCCTTTTTTTAAATTACATAAATTACCAGCAGGGGGCGGTATAAGCACGAACAGCTGATTATACGCGGCATGTTTTCTTAATAAAGTTCTAAACATACTGTGGAACACAACATTTGTTCATTCACAACAAACAATAAACAAACATTAAATGACACTTAGTTAACTTCATTTAAGTTATTTCCATGACATAAGAATGCATGTAAGTTAATACATATCACAATAATATAAAGAGTTAATTATTGAGTCATTTATTAAGGGATAAGAGTAAAGTAAAGTGTATTTCTTCCCACAACGTTTTGAAAATGTAATGAGAAAAATAGTGTCTTCATGAGAACTTTTACTTTTACTCTGTTACACAGCTTTGTTTTCTTCTTCCAGGACGTGATACTTGTGACCGGGCCTTCTTGCTGAATCTGCAAAGTAAAGTTATGGACGGGTTCTACATATTTGACCTTCAGTCCAAATCATTATAGATTACTCATTAAAGGTCGGTGACCTTCCATCAGTTTATCGTCCTTGACTTTTGATGGAGAATGTCTAGAGAATTTCACAACCTTTATTGACTCTATATGTTGTCTTCACTGGACACTGATTTAAATCAGCAGTCCAAACGGGGCAGTCTGTCTGTAAATATTACATAACAATGACTGTGAGGCTTTTTGCTCGTATATAAGTGTGCTCTCGTTCCAGCCTGCAGAAGGACTGTTGCAGCGGCACGGTAACTGTTTTCTGTCTTAATGTAAATGTAATGTAATGTAATATGTCACTTACAACTTAATATTGTGTGATGCGTGAAAATGTGTGTAATGTACTCAAGAGAATGTGAAACTTTCTGCAGGTTCTCTGAAGACACAATGAGATTCTCACCTGAGGTTTTGCTCATTGCCACCTCCATGGTGATGACAATAGGTGATTGTACGCATTTATTACTGTAAGAATGAGTGTTTTTATGTTCCTTTGGATTTTTTGTGAATTCATTGCTGTTTCCCGTTCTATCTGGACCTCTGTTTCTCATTTCTCAGGTGGTGCTACCATCAAGACCTTGGTGTTCCCGACTGAGAGCAGTACCAGCTATGTTGAGCTGGTCCCTCAGAAGGCCCTGAACATTAGAGCGTTCACTCTGTGCATGCGACTGGCCACTGAGCTCACAGGCGAGCGCGAGATCATCCTGTTTGCTTACCGGACTGGAAACTACGATGAGCTGAACGTGTGGCGTGAAATAGACGGCAGGTAGGCACGCTAGTGTTCTAGGAGATTATACAATACTGTACATGTGCTACCTTTGCTACAACTGCTACTGCAAATACTAGTAGACTAATACAACACGCTACCAGCACTGGTCAATAACTCTCTGCAGGTGGAGCCACTCCTCTTGGAAAGCACCTTGACATAAATTATTTTGCACTTTGGTGCTACATAAATGAAAGTGACTTGATTAGTTTTACTTGTGTGTCTACTCTAGACTGTCCTTCTACCTGAGTGGAGCTGGTGTTTTTTTCCAAGTCCCTGAGGTCGGTGCCCTTCACACACACCTGTGTCTCACCTGGGACTCCAGTTCAGGTGCTGCTGCCGTCTTCATGGATGGGAGGAAGAGCTTGACCAAGATTTACCAGAAGGGTCACGCAATTCGTTCCGGAGGCAAAGTCATCCTTGGACAAGATCCAGATGTTTACCTTGGTGATTTTGATTCCAAGCAGAGTTTTGTCGGGGAGATCTATGATGTCAACATGTGGGACTCTGTCCTCCCAGAGAACACCATCCAAGACTTAGTCTCTGGGAAGAGAGTTCCCAGAGGAAACGTTTTGGACTGGGAAACAACAGAGATTAAAATTCACGGGAATGTGCAGGTTATTAACCACGAGCTGTAGCAGTGATTCGTCTTCACCACGTGCTGGAGTAAGTAAAGCAATAAAGAAAGGAAACGAGCTACATTACGCCTGTGTCTCTGACTCCAACATAACAGGGATCCCTTATCCTCAGGGATCCACAGATAAAACTCACCTGAGAAGTGTCACGGTGGTCCAACGAGAGATTTATGGGTGATGTCTGCACCCTAACCCTGTACATCACACCTGTGTGGTGACACCTGGCCGCCTGCAGGTCGGACTCAGGACGGGTGGATGTTAACCCGGCGTGTTCACATGTTTGGTGTATTTATTATTCGACCTTTTACACAAGAAAAACTGGATCGTTGCCAAAGGCGGACTAGTTGCAGGCACGGACGGGGTTCGAACCCGCGATCTTCGGTTTACGAGACCGACGCCTTACCACTTGGCCACCGCGCCCGGCAATGCGAAGCCGCGATATTATCATTATTTCCAGATGTTCCGGTACCGTGCTCACCTGGGCAGATCCGAGACTGGAGAGAGGACATTAACGTCAGAGTCCGTATGAAGTTTGGTCCATGATGGTCACCGTAGGACACCCGGATGTAGCCAAAGCAGCTCGATGTGGGGGAATCTTCCTCCTCCTCATCGTCATGTCCGTTAGCTACGGACGGTGTCGTCGCTGAACCATGTAACGCTGTAAGTAACGAACATCGGTGGTCGTTAGCATGCTAGCCGAGCAGTTACACTTGCTGCTCCCTCATAGCGATCTTATTATGTAACTTTAAGCCATTAATTCATTCGATGTTATTTATATATAGGTTAAACACAGAACCCAACTTCCGTTAGCAGGCAGAAACCTCGGGGAGAACCTAGACGCGATCTGTCTGGATCATCCTGTACCAATGACGTCATGTGATGCTCTAACATAAGATGGCACTTGGGTGAGCTCGTAGCTCCAAGTCCAATCCTTTTTAATGAAGGTGAACGTTTCCTTCCTGCATGCCGAACACGCCCGCTACGTTTCATCAGGACAGGGAGGCTCCTCCCCCTCGTGGAGGGACGCAAACCTCCCTGCTGATTCTGCACCCGCATGTCATGCGCTCTTGTTGCAGACGTCCACGGAGGCCGCGTGATCGCTCTGCATCGCCATGCCGCTGGCGGTGGATGCTGTGTGGGCTCTGTGGAGCATCGGGGGGGCCATCTATGACTACTTCCACACCAGCGCCATGGAGGAGAGGATCCACACGCTGGAGAACGTCCTGTCCATCCACCAGTTTGTCATCGCAGGTCTGTCGGCAGGCCTCGTCCTGCTCATGGCGTATGTACTCTGGAGGAAGCACTGAAGCGCCGGTGACGAGGAACCCACTCAAGGCTTTGGAATAAGTTCTGGAGCAACTTGAAGATGATGCGAGGGACGTCAAACAAGAGGACAGACAATAGCAGGACATGCAGGCTCTGCTGTCTGCTCAGTGTGGACGTTCACCGAGCTCTGCTAACAGAGAACCAGCGTTGCACTTTAAAGAGCTTGAAATGAAGCCGTTAATTTAAACAGCGTCTCAGATTACAATGAGAGGCAAAGCTGAAGACGACCGTCTCTGTAGAGACACAGGACCGCTACAAGAAGGCCTCAAAGCCAACAGCTGTAAACTCGTCATCAGATCTCGTCTATGTTCAGGACTTTTTATTTCTTAGAGCATTTATCTGAAATACTGATGTGATTATCTCCAGGAGAATAAAGCGTGGTCGCCTCAATGGTTCCCCCTCACCTACATTCTTCCCTTTTGTGATCAAGTTTTTATTGAAATTTGCATTTTTGAATATTCAAGGCGGTACAAATATCAGAAAACATTTAGGAAGCAGCAATGGCACTAACGCGATCCACCGCTGGAGTCCAGGCATGAAGAACAAACGAGAGAAGTTCCTCTGTCCATAAGCAGCTTCCCAGCAGCGCTTTACTGACAACGTGTTGCTGAGAGGAGCTCAGCCGGTGCCGACTGGACCGGTCGGACGTTATCTGGTAATGAACTATTACACTCAAAGCGGAGCTCTTAAAAGCCCGGCTGCTGTGATCTGGACTTGTCCCGTTTCAAACAAAGGACGCCCAATAAAACACTGGAATTCAGCCTTTAAAGTGGACATATATTATGAAAAACTCACTTTTCCCATCTTTCTACACTCCTATTTTGGTGTAGTTCTGTAATCAAGTACTGAAACATGTCTGGCAGCAACCTCCCCGTTTTTTTAAGGATTAATGTTAATTGAGTATTTAAATTTGTTTAAATAGGGATGTTCAAAGTATACAGTCTATAAATATAAAGAACAAATCTAAATATAATATCACACACAACATATTCTACTTAATCAACTATTTCTACATACGCAGCATTGCAATCAATCACTTTAATCCAGATTTATTCATTGTTAATAACCATTTTAAGTTATTTTATGTCACAGGCGGCAAACGCAGCTCGGGATTGCGCCTCCTGCTGCCTGTTCGTGATAAACCAGGCAGTATTCCCACCAATGAGAGCACGGCTTTATACACACAAGTACGCTAATTGGATGACGCGCGAGTTGAGCGAGTGCTTCGCCTTTCGCGCTGATGTTGTTTGTCCCTGTGGAGTTGCCGTAGGACAGAATAAATCAAGATGGCTCCCTGCTAAACACGGTGTCCGGTGTCGAATACATTACAACCGCAACGTTGGGCGACAGGAAGGAAAACCCACACAGATTGTTCCTTCAAAATAATTGTGCGAAAATGATCAAGCTTTTCTTATCGAATGATAAGCATGTTACGTAGCAACAGTTCCCATTTATATCTATTTATAAAGTCAAATTTGGTAAACTATTCACATGTAATCCGGACGAGGCACGCGTTTAACTACCGAATGAATTGATTTTCATTTATTGTGAAAGTACCGACCGGACACTTTGTTTTATTTTATTTTTACAGACCGCTAACCGAACTTGCCCACGAGCGGCAGGCGGCGTATCATGTGAATTCTTTCGGTGTTATGGCGTCGAAACAACCCGAAGCGGGTTCCGTCTCTTCGCTGGGTCGGAGCTGCAGAGTTCTTAGTTCGTGGAGCCAAAGCGCGGAACGACGCTAACCAGTTAGCCGGTTAGCTACGGTTAGCCGGTTAGCTAGCAAGCAGCCACAGCTTTAGTCCGCCGGCCTGTGTCACAGCGAAGGCCCCCCCCCCCCCCGCCGGTTTGCTTTAGCTTTCTTCGGGAAATGGCTCCACAGAAGCAGAACCCTTCAGGTGGGAGCCACCAGGTGGGCTTCGGTTCTGGAGGAAAGCCCAATGGGCTGTACCCGTCCTCCTGCAAGAAGAACCTGCAGCTCGTTCAGGCCGACCACGAGCTGTTCCTGCAGGCCTTCGAAAGTGAGTTTCTGCCGGCTGTCATTTACGTATCGATCACGGGGGGGCCACGGGGCTGGGGGGGGGGTAGCTCTGTTCTCTGCTCTACATCCGAACCGCCCGTACTTCATCACACAAGCTGACACTTCGCCGCTGATCCCACGTGTTTCCGTGTCCGTGTCCGTGTCCGCGTAACGTGCTTGAGCTCCAGGTTGGGTGCTGATCCGGCTCAAGGTGTGTTTGCGAAGTGGAAAGGTTCTGATCCTCTCGAGGAACCTCAGGGTTATTCAAACGCGTGCGTGTGATAACTGCCATTATTAGGTAGGAGCGCTTACGTCACAGCGAAGCCGCTCAGTTTAGGTCCGGGAACCGGCGACCGTTCGGGGGTTCTGTGCTAACCGTGGGGTTCTGTGCTAACCGCTAGCCGTGGGGTTCTGTGCTAACCGCTAACCGTGGGGTTCTGTGCTAACCGCTAACCGTGGGGTTCTGTGCTAACCGCTAACCGTGGGGTTCTGTGCTGCTGCTGAAGCTTTTCTCCGTGAACGTTTGCAGAACCGACCCAGATCTACCGGTTCCTCAGGACCAGGAACCTGATCGCTGTGAGTGTCTGCAGGCGTCGTCGTACCTTCTGCTGTGCTGGGTTGAAGCTCAGCGCCGCGTTTCGTCTCGTTTCAGCCCATATTCTTGAACAGGACGCTCACCTACATGTCCCGCAGAACCTCCAGGAGTCCTGGACGAAGGTAAGACCGGCCGCTGGACGGGACGGGACGGGACGGGACGGGACGGGACGGGACGGGACGGGACGGGACGGGACGGGACCCATTCCAAACTGTTGCTGCCAGAGAAACGGAACCATTAATGCAGGCCGAACGGGAAACGATCCAACACTGATCTGATTGGTGCTTCTTGGTTTCCATGGTTACAGTTTAAGGTGGTCTGAGTCGCTGTCGTTTGTCTGCAGGGGCGTCTCCAAGGTGGACGAGCTGCTGTTCAAGGTGGAGAAGATGAGAGGGCAACAGGAGGCGCACAGGTAACTCCTCCCCCCTCCTGCAGGAGAGACGCAGGTAACTCCTCCCCCCTCCTGCAGGAGAGATGCAGGTAACTCCTCCCCCCTCCTGCAGGAGAGACGCAGGTAACTCCTCCCCCCTCCTGCAGGAGAGACGCAGGTAACTCCTCCCCCCTCCTGCAGGAGAGATGCAGGTAACTCCTCCCCCCTCCTGCAGGAGAGACGCAGGTAACTCCTCCCCCCTCCTGCAGGAGAGACGCAGGTAACTCCTCCCCTCCTCCTGCAGGAGAGATGCAGGTAACTCCTCCCCCCTCCTGCAGGAGAGACACAGGTAACTCCTCCCCTCCTGCAGGAGAGACGCAGGTAACTCCTCCCTCCTCCTGCGGGAGAGACGCAGGTAACTCCTCCCCCCTCCTGCAGGAGAGACGCAGGTAACTCCTCCCTCCTCCTGCAGGAGAGACGCAGGTAACTCCTCCCTCCTCCTGCAGGAGAGACGCAGGTAACTCCTCCCTCCTCCTGCGGGAGAGACGCAGGTAACTCCTCCCTCCTCCTGCGGGAGAGACGCAGGTAACTCCTCCCTCCTCCTGCGGGAGAGACGCAGGTAACTCCTCCCTCCTCCTGCAGGAGAGACGCAGGTAACTCCTCCCTCCTCCTGCAGGAGAGACACAGGTAACTCCTCCCCTCCTGCAGGAGAGACACAGGTAACTCCTCCCCTCCTGCAGGAGAGACGCAGGTAACTCCTCCCTCCTCCTGCGGGAGAGACGCAGGTAACTCCTCCCCCCTCCTGCAGGAGAGACGCAGGTAACTCCTCCCTCCTCCTGCAGGAGAGACGCAGGTAACTCCTCCCTCCTCCTGCAGGAGAGACGCAGGTAACTCCTCCCCTCCTCCTGCAGGAGAGACGCAGGTAACTCCTCCCCCCTCCTGCAGGAGAGACACAGGTAACTCCTCCCCCCTCCTGCAGGAGAGACGCAGGTAACTCCTCCCCCCCTCCTGCAGGAGAGACGCAGGTAACTCCTCCCCTCCTCCTGCAGGAGAGACGCAGGTAACTCCTCCCTCCTCCTGCAGGAGAGACGCAGGTAACTCCTCCCTCCTCCTGCAGGAGAGACGCAGGTAACTCCTCCCCTCCTGCAGGAGAGACGCAGGTAACTCCCCCCCCCCTTAAGGAGCGTTGCATTCACTGACCTTTATCGCGGTAGACGTCAGCGCCATGTTACCCGCTGCTCTTCATCATCATCTTCATCACATCGGTCCTTTGGAACAGGTTCAGCTTGAGTTTCTCGTCCACAGCCGGGCCTCCAACCTGCAGCTCACCTTCAGCGGCTTCTTCCACAAAGCAGGTAAGTCTGTCCCGCTTGTGTCACCCCGTCCCTCCGGGAAGTCTTCATGTCCTGTCCCGTCCCGTCCCCAGGGAAGCTGTCCCAGGACAATGAGAACGAGCAGAACTCGGTGTCTCTGGAGGTTCTGCTGGTGAAAGTCTGTCACAAGAAGAGGAAGGTGTGTGGGCGTCGCCGGCCGACGCCCCCCCGGGTTGTCCTGGAACTGAAGCGTGTCTCTTCCCGTCCAGGACGTGAGCTGTCCGGTGAAGCAGGTTCCGACAGGGACGAAGCAGGTTCCCCTGAATCCGGACCCGGTCCCCGGGGCCCAGACCAAGTCGGGCCCCCTCCCCTCCCTGCTGATTCCCAGCGTGGAGTTTGAGCCCAGTAACTCTCACACGGTGAAGTCCTACTGGCTGCTGCTCAGGGTGTCCCGGGCCCAGGTCCACAGCCTGGGGGAGGGGGCGGGCCACCCCCCCGGAGGTGAGCCACGGTCCGGCTGGGGGGGGGGGCGGCAGAGGCAGAGACCATGACACGTCTGTCTGTGTCCGGTTCTGCAGAGGAGGGCGTCAACAGGAAGAGGAGGAGCTCCTCTGTCACGGAGGAGGGAGAAACCACCTACGTGGCTCAGATGACGGTGTTCGATAAAAACAGGTGAAGCACCGTCTGGGGGAGGGCGTGTCTGCCCCGCCCGGTGGGGGCGGGCGTGTCTGCCCCGCCCGGTGGGGGGGGGGCGTGTCTGCCCCGCCCGGTGGGGGCGGGCGTGTCTGCCCCGCCCGGTGGGGAGGGCGTGTCTGCCCCGCCCGGTGGGGGGGGCGTGTCTGCCCCGCCCGGTGGGGGAGGGCGTGTCGTCTGCCCCGCCCGGTGGGGGGGGGCGTGTCTGCCCGCCTGGTGGGGGAGGTGAGGACGTGTTTGGTCTTGGCAGACGCCTGCAGCTGTTGGACGGGGAGTACGAGGTGTCCATGCAGGAGACGGAGGAGTGTCCCGTCAGCAGGAGGAGGGCCACCTGGGAGACCATCCTGGACGGAAAGGTTGGCGAGGCGTTCCGAGTGGCTGCCCGGCGTGACGCCGCCACGCTGACGCCCGTCTGTCTCCCTGCAGTGTCTGTCTCCGTTGGACAGCTTCTCTCAGGGCCCCACCCTGCAGTTCACCCTGCGTTGGACCGCCGACTCGCCCGACGCCGCCGCCCCGGCGGCCAAACCTCTGGCCACCCGCAACTCGGAGACCAACCAGGACCCCAGACCCAGCAGCCTGAGAGCCACCCCGCCCCCAGGTGAGCAGGAGACGTGATGCGTCCCCCGGCGCCGGTGAAACGTCCTAACGTCCTGCTCTCTGACCTCTGACCCAGCTGTGAAAGAACCGCTAGAAGCTCGCGTCCAAACCAGGAGAGAGCAAGTCCCGGCGGAGCCGAGGCAGAAGCTCCGCGTCTTCTACCAGGTCCGTCCCGCCTCGTCACGGGCGTGGCCGATCAGATGGTGTGGGTGTGGCTACAGGCAGGATAGAACCCTGCCTCGGCGCCAAAGCGGCGGAAGTTGAGATTGTTCCGATGGCTCCGTCTGACCCGATCCCCTGTGTGCGTGTGACCCGCCCAGTTCCTGTACAACAGCAACGCGCGGCAGCAGACGGAGGCCAGGGAGGACGTCCACTGTCCCTGGTGCACGCTGAACTGCAGGACGCTGTACGGTCTGCTCAAGCATCTGAAGCTGTCCCACCCCCGCTTCGTCTTCAGCTACGTGGTGAGACGCCCGTTTACGCCGGACACGGTGCCGGGCCCCGCCCCGGGCTCCGCCCCGGGTCTTTACATCAACGCCGGTTTGCCGTTGGGTTTCCGGCAGCCCCATCCCAAAGGAGCGAAGATCGAGGTGTCCATCAACGAGACGTACGACGGTTCGTACGCAGGAAACCCCCAGGACGTCCACGGCCAGCCGGGCTTCGCCTTCAGCAGGAACGGGCCCGTCAAGAGGACCGCCGTGACCCACGTCCTCACCTGCAGGTGTCCGTCCGCGCGCTGTCCGGCCGAGGCGTCCACCGTTTCATTCCTGGAGGACTGTCCCATGCGAGTCGGTATTCCTGTGTCCAGACCAAAGAGGACAAGAGCCAGCCTCTCGGAGTTCCTGGAGTCGGAGGACGGCGATCGGGAGCAGCAGAGGACGCGCAGCAGAGGACACGCCCGTCTCTACTTCCAGAGCGACAGCTGCATGCCGCTCCGCCCTCAGGAGATGGAGGTGGACAGCGAGGACGAGGGCGACCCGGACTGGCTGAAGGAGAAGACGGCTAAGGTGAGTTCCCAGCTCGGCAGGAAGCCCCCGATGAGGTCACGGCGACGGGGGGGGGGGGGGGGGAGCCCCCCCCGATGAGGTCACGGCGACGGGACTGTCCGCTTTCGCCGCAGCAAATCGAGGACTTCACCGACGTCAACGAGGGCGAGAAGGAGATCATGAAGCTGTGGAACCTCCACGTCATGAAGCACAGGTGAACGTGGGCGGGATCAAATTAACCGGCTTGTTGCTCCGCCCCCTGGCTGATGCTTCGTCCTCTCCTCTTCCTCCAGCTTCATCGCCGACAACCAGATGAACGAGGCCTGCCTGCTGTTCGCCGAATGCCACGGCGCCCACATCGTCAAACACGACCTCTGTCGCAACTTCCTGCTGCACCTGGTCAGCATGCACGACTTCAACCTGGTCACCACGCCGACCCTCGACCGGGCCATGGCCCGCCTCCGCCTCATGCAGAACCGGGCCCGCCGCAGAGACGACCGGGACGACGAAGAGGAAGAGGAAGAGGAAGACTGGGAGACGGCCGTGGAGTCCCAGCCGGAGCCGGAACCCGACCAGGACCCCGACCCGTCGGAGTATAAAACCTGCAGCGACGACACCAGCACCGGCTGCCTGGACAACGGAAGCCAGCGGCCGGAGGGGGGCCAAAGGTCCGGTCCCGAGCAGAATCTCTCACAGCAGCAATGAGAACGCCCCGCTTGGGACCGGAGGTCCGGTTCTCATGCAACGCATCGTGCTTCCTGAAACGGTTCTGGTCCCAAGAGGAGGAACGACCCGTTGGCCCGGGGGTGCGGAGCCGGAAGCAGAAGCGTTGGTGGGCGGCGCCTCCTGCAGGTTTCACTCTCCCTTCACACGAGACTGGAACCACGTGTCCGGAGAACCAGCGGCGCCGTGCGGGGGACTCGGGTTTCGATTAAAAGAACCATTTTGTATCGTTTCGTTCCTTAAGCCGTTTAAACGCTCGTGTGCCGTCACATGAACTCGCCTGGCGATCCGGCACGTCAGGAAGAAGCTGGGAAACCCGATGTGGGCCGATCAGAACCTTTGTCATGCTAGCAGAATAAACCGCTGAGCTCTGCAGCAGTGTGGAGACGGACCGGGATCCGTTGCGTACCTGAACGCATCGTCCGGGTTCTGTCACTCGATCCGAAACGTTTCCTTCCTTCCTTCATCCTGGTGTCTGAACGGTCCTGCGAGCAGACAGGTAGCGACGCTTTGCTGCTACCTGTGCAGACTCAGGTAAATAAGTCCAGAGGGTCCTCGTCCGCGTAATGACCTTTATTGAACGAACGTAACAGCAGGAAACTGCAATGCAGGCGTCTGGCCAGCTGGTGTCGCTGTTCCTCACGCAGAACCGGTTCACTGATTTCAGGAAATCACTTGAGGAAACATTTTACACGGAAAACGTTAAAATGTCGACGTTTAAAGACGTCCAGAAAGAGACTGACAAAGTCGAGGTGTAATTTGAGACGCGCCGGAGCAACATGAACGAATACTTGATGTTTCAGCACCACATTATGAGTTTAGGAATGAGATGAGGAAGAGGAGGAAGAGATCAGCTTGTGTAACATCGTTCAGTTAAATCAATTAAAACTGTTAGAATATGACAAAGTCATTCAGGAAGGAGCCTATAGAAGAGGGTCACGCAGCAGCTAATTAGCTTAGCTTAGCATAAATGTTCACTAGAAACAAGCAACTTGGCTCCGCCCCAAGAAAGAAACAGGAAATGTTTCTACGCACTTCCAGATGTTTGCTCCCGACGGTCCATCGTTGGTTG
>NC_090912.1:292707-335207 GCF_040956055.1 Brachionichthys hirsutus
TTTCTCAGGGGTCCGATCTGAACCACCATGAAACACGTCTCCTGGTTCTGATCCAGAATGAGGTCAGGAACAAATATTACATTTTAACATTAAACCATTTATGGATTAAGAATCCGTTAAAAATAAACAAACTCTGATTCACTTTGACTTTTCATGTTGGTGCTTAAAGATACCAGAACCATCTAGAACCTTCTGGTGCTGATCCAGATCACCGTGTGGACCCAGTTAGGAGGGGAGCGAGCTGCTTGGGGGAGGTCTGTTCTAGTTTCTTCATCATCATCATCATCATCCCTCTGACAGCAGACAACAGGAAACGGGTCTGAACTCGTTCACAGCAGCTTCCTTATTTTGAGTCCTCTTCGAACCTCCGCCCAGCAGCACCGGGACCGGACCGGAACCGGACCGGGCCCATTCAGACGGTCTCCACCCAACAGGGGCTCGACCCGACGGGGGCTCGACCCGACGGGGGATCGACCCAACGGGGGATCGACCCAACGGGGGATCGACCCAACGGGGGCTCGACCCAACAGGGGATCGACCCAACAGGGGCTCGACCCAACAGGGGCTCGACCCAACAGGGGCTCGACCCAACAGGGGCTCGACCCAACAGGGGCTCGACCCAACAGGGGCTCGACCCAACAGGGGCTCGACCCAACAGGCCGTGTGTCTCAGCTCATTCGGCGCGGGAATGGTTAACTGGGTTACATTAATATCAGAGAAATGGAGATAACGTGTCACCATAACAACAGAGGAACCAGCAAGCCGATTCGGTGCTGGACGGGTTCTGCTGGAGCGGAGACTGTTCGGAGCTCCCGACCACCAGTGCGGGCGACAGAAACGCATTTTAGTGGGTTTGGACCGCAGGAGAGTTCGAGCTAGCTTGTGCCGAAAAGACAATGAAACTCGCGTTAGCGGGAGAAGTGACGTCATAACAGCGGGACTGAGACGTCGTCCCTCCCGCACGGAGACAGACGCCCTCAAACTTACCCGTTCTAGTTGTTTCTGGCGGCCATTTCGTGACCAAAGGTTTGAATCTAGCTCCCCGCAACACCGCGAAACACGACGAAGTTTGGCTCAAGTCCAAAAACGACACTTCCGGGGCAAAGCAAAGCAGCCAATCACGCACCGGATCGCTTAGATTGACATGACGTTGGACCAATAGAAATGGCCTATTCTCCCCTCGTAATTAAAAGTCCCAGAAGTTAATACGCAAGTACTCTATTTTTTACACCATTATTATACTGATCTCTGAACACAACGTTCTAAATTGAACTAAAATTATATTTATTTTTTAATATAATAATGCTTGGATAAATGAATTACACTACCCTGTCAAACTTCGTGGTGACGTTTCCCACGCACCTGAAGGCAGCACCGTCAGCTGGTCATCCATCAAACGCGTCCGAACCGCAGGCACCGCCTCCCGAGGGTATCCCTCTTCTGATAGGACAATAATCCAGATCCCACCCATCTATACGTGATTGACAATCAACCAACGAATCAGCGACGCGCCAGCCAGCTAACTTGTGTTTGGTGACGTCATTCATTGTCCGACGTTCTCCGAGGACCGCAGCAACTTCGTGGTGTCCAACTCCTTCCTCTGGAGTGTTTACAGCTTTTATTCTGCCTTAAACTTTACCTAAACTAAACTAAACTAAAGACATTTGCACGGTTCCGGACCTCCTGCTGTCAGCGACCACAGTTCTGATCCTTCAGGGTGAAATCCAGATCAGATCTTCTGCTCTCCTCGCTTCTCAAGGCGATGAGTTTAGTCACGCCGTGATTGAAGATGAACATCTAATCTAATCGGTACCACACAGACGGACCCGTCCCAGACCAGACGCATCGCCATGGTGATGCCTCGTCCTTCCGGTCCTGATGTTGCTCAACTCTACTTCTGTGTGTCCCGGAGTGAAATACGTCTTCTGTTAGCAAGGCGACAGGAATACTTGTGTTTTATGTTAAAAAGGAAACGTACTCGTTTGACTCTGCCTGCAGGCTCGGCTAACAGTTAGCTGCTCCGCGCAAGAATAAAAGAGCAGACTGCACCTTTAGTCAACGTGCACGATGCTCCAAGTGCTGCTCTTTAAAGCTTGAAATTAAAACCCCAAAGTATCAGAGGCAGCAGTTAAAAGCAGTTTAATATTGATCCCAAACAGATCGATCAGTTTTCAATCAAAGCCGAATATCAAATCAGCTGGGTTATAAATACGTAGACATTTAGTTTCTAACCAACTGAAGAGCAAGAAAAATAATCTTTGACGCCCCCTGGCTCCTCCTACTCCTCGGGGGCATAGGCCTCCTCCAGATGTGGGCTGCAGACACGAGGAGACGGGGAACGAGGCTCCTCCTCCTGCAGATCCACGGAGTTCTCTTTGATGGTGCTCCTCCTCCTGATGCCGCCGCTGGCGCTCCTGGGACTGGGGCTGCTGAACGCCACCTCCCTGCCGCCACGCCTGGGAACACATCAGGAGGAAGAGGAAGAGGGGGAAGACGAGGGTCACAAGGAGATGAAGGACAGAAGAAGGAGCTGCCATGTAGATCCCCCCCCCCCCCCCCCCCCCCCGAGTTAAAGGCTCTAAAATGTTGAAGGAGGGATTAGGGCGATGATGAGGAGGTGAAAAGAGGAGGATCCTCCCAGGAAGGCAGATCAGTGGTTTCTGAGGACAGGTGTGAGAGGAGATATAAACAGCTGTTTAGCTTCTGTGAGGAGGCGTTGGGATGAACGGAGGTGTTTGTCGGAGGAATCAGCCTCCTCTTAGATTCCTACCTCAGTTTGCTCCTCAGGGAGGCCACCTCCCGGTTCAGGCCGTCGTTAGTCTCGTTGGCCTCCTCCAACTCCCTCTGCAGTTTCCTCCGAGCTGCTGCCACCCGCTGCGCCTCCTCCTCCGCCTCCTCCAGCTGGTGCTTCAGTTGCTTCACCCGAACGTTGCCCTTCTCCACCTGCACAGCGCGGAGTAGCATTAGCAGGCTAGCAGTGGGGTCTCCGTTTGGCTAACGGCGCCGCCTCACCTGGTCTTTGTACTGCTGCTCCTGTTTCCTGTCTTCCTCCGTCTGCAGCGTCAGGTCCTTCACCTTCTTCTCCTTCTGCCGCAGAGCCTTGCTGCTAGCCTGACGCTCCCTACACAACACGCAAACGACACGCAAACGACACGCAAACGACACGCAAACGACACGCAAACGACACGCAAACGACACGCAAACGACACGCAAACGACACGCAAACGACACGCAAACGACAGGCAAACGACACGCAAACGACACGCAAACGACACGCAAACGACACGCAAACAACACGCAAACGACACGCAAACGACACGCAAACGACAGGCAAACGACACGCAAACGACAGGCAAACGACAGGCAAACGACACGCAAACGACACGCAAACGACACGCAAACGACAGGCAAACGACAGGCAAACGACACGCAAACGACACGCAAACGACAGGCAAACGACACGCAAACGACAGGCAAATGACAGGCAAACGACACGCAAACGACACGCAAACGACACGCAAACGACACGCAAACGACACGCAAACGACACGCAAACAACAGGCAAACGACACGCAAACGACACGCAAACGACAGGCAAACGACACGCAAACGACAGGCAAACGACACGCAAACGACACGCAAACGACACGCAAACGACAGGCAAACGACACGCAAACGACACGCAAACGACAGGCAAACGACACGCAAACGACACGCAAATGACAGGCAAACGACACGCAAACGACACGCAAACGACACGCAAACGACAGGCAAACGACACGCAAACGACACGCAAACGACACGCAAACGACAGGCAAACGACACGCAAACGACAGGCAAACGACACGCAAACGACACGCAAACGACACGCAAACGACAGGCAAACGACACGCAAACGACACGCAAACGACAGGCAAACGACAGGCAAACGACACGCAAACGACACGCAAACGACAGGCAAACGACACGCAAACGACAGGCAAACGACACGCAAACGACAGGCAAACGACACGCAAACGACACGCAAACGACAGGCAAACGACACGCAAACGACAGGCAAACGACACGCAAACGACAGGCAAACGACAGGCAAACGACACGCAAACGACAGGCAAACGACAGGCAAATGACAGGCAAACGACACGCAAACGACAGGCAAACGACACGCAAACGACAGGCAAACGACACGCAAACGACAGGCAAACGACAGGCAAACGACAGGCAAACGACACGCAAACGACAGGCAAACGACAGGCAAACGACAGGCAAACGACACGCAAACGACACGCAAACGACAGGCAAACGACAGGCAAACGACAGGCAAACGACAGGCAAACGACACGCAAACGACAGGCAAACGACAGGCAAACGACAGGCAAACGACAGGCAAACGACACGCAAACGACACGCAAACGACACGCAAACGACACGCAAACGACAGGCAAACGACACGCAAACGACAGGCAAACGACACGCAAACGACAGGCAAACGACAGGCAAACGACAGGCAAAGGACACGCAAACGACAGGCAAACGACACGCAAACGACACGCAAACGACACGCAAACGACACGCAAACGACACGCAAACGACAGGCAAACGACAGGCAAACGACACGCAAACGACACGCAAACGACAGGCAAACGACAGGCAAACGACACGCAAACGACACGCAAACGACAGGCAAACGACAGGCAAACGACACGCAAACGACAGGCAAACGACAGGCAAACGACACGCAAACGACAGGCAAACGACAGGCAAACGACAGGCAAACGACAGGCAAACGACACGCAAACGACAGGCAAACGACAGGCAAACGACACGCAAACGACAGGCAAACGACACGCAAACGACAGGCAAACGACAGGCAAACGACAGGCAAACGACACGCAAACGACAGGCAAACGACAGGCAAACGACAGGCAAACGACAGGCAAACGACACGCAAACGACACGCAAACGACAGGCAAACGACAGGCAAACGACAGGCAAACGACAGGCAAACGACACGCAAACGACACGCAAACGACAGGCAAACGACAGGCAAACGACACGCAAACGACACGCAAACGACAGGCAAACGACACGCAAACGACAGGCAAACGACACGCAAACGACAGGCAAACGACACGCAAACGACAGGCAAACGACACGCAAACGACAGGCAAACGACACGCAAACGACAGGCAAACGACAGGCAAACGACACGCAAACGACACGCAAACGACACGCAAACGACAGGCAAACGACACGCAAACGACACGCAAACGACAGGCAAACGACACGCAAACGACAGGCAAACGACACAAAATGTATGAACACAACTAAATCTATAAAAGCCTCCTTAGTGTGGAACTGAACTCCATTTCCCATCAGGCACCACTCCCTACCTGCTTTCACTCTCCAGCTGCTCCTCCACCTCCCTGAGTTTGGCCTCCAGGGCGGCGATGGAGGCTTTGAGCTTGGCGCGGCCCTGGCCCTCGGCCTCCTGCAGCTTGGCCTTCAGCTCCCGGTTCTGCTTGTCCAGCTGCTGCCTGGACGCCTCCTGGTTCTGAGAGGAGGACCTCTCTGCTGCCAGCTCGCCACCCAGCTGCTCCACCTGCCCGACCAGAACGCCACGGGAAACATCAGGCCTGCTCCTCTGCTCCTCTGCTCCTCTGCTCCTCTGCTCCTCCCTGGACATACCAGCTGCTGGGTCTTCCTCAGACGGTCGGTCAGACTCTCCACGCCGGCCTGCTCCTCCTCCAGCTCCTCCTCCAGCTGGCTGACCTTCGTCTCCAGACGCCGCTTTTCATCAGGCAGCAGTGACCTGCAGGGACAGAGGAGGAGCATGGGCCAAAGCAGCCAATCAGGATAAAGCATCCCCTCAAAGAGGCAGGACAGATCCATCTATTCTTTGTCTCTCACTTCCCAGAGGAGGTAGTGGACAGTTCTTCAGACAGTTCGTCCCGCTCCGTCTCTGCCTGCTTACGAGATCGCTCAGCTGCTGCCAACGCCTGATTGGACAGACGGCCGAATCAATAAAAGGCCGTGAGGGACGGCTGGTTGACGTGTCCTCAGCAGGCGTCTCACCTCCTGCAGCTGGACGGCGTTGGCCTCCGTGGCCTTGGACCTACGCTCAGACTCCCTGGCTGAGTTCAGGATCTCCTTCTGGGCGGCACGCGACTCCTCCAGCTCCCTCTGGAGCTCCTTCACCTGCCCCTGTGAGGAGAACGTGGTCGTTAATCCAGACAGGCTGGGTTTGACGTCCCGCTGAGGAGGCGGAGCCACCAGTATGGGATCGTGGACACGCTGGTGCTGACCTGGAGCTTGCGGAGCTGCTTGATTGCGTCGTCGCGCCCCCTGCTGGCGGCCTCCAGCTGGTCCTCCGTGTCCTTCAGCTGTCCCTCCAGCTTCTTCTTCCCACCGGACGCTTGACCTCGCTGCTTCTTCTCCTCCTCAAGCTCCGCCTCCAGCTCACGCGCCTGAAGGGGGAGAAAGCAGGAAGTCATTGTGTTCTTCTTCTGTTCCTCTTTCACTGAGATTGATCTCAACGTTTCAAATCGATCAGTGATCAATCAAAAGAAGCACCCACCTGTTTGAGGAGCTGCTTCCTCTTCTCCTCCCCCAGCTCCTCCCGGGTGTGCAGCTCTCTCTCATGCTGGGCCTTCAGGGCCTGACTGTTCACCTCCAGACGTAGCTTAGCATCCTCTGCTACCTGCAGCTCGTCCTCCAGCTCGTCCATCTGCGTTCTCATCTCCTCCACCATGGCCTCCAGGCCACGCTTGGCCTTCTCCAGGTCATGGACCTGATGGAGGGAGGAAGAAGAAGACGAGACCAGACCTCTGTCGGAGGAGAGGCGGATTCGACGAGAGGTTTCCTCTTACATTCTTTCCCACGCCATCCTTGGAGCTGATGAGATCCTCCATCTCAGCCCGGAGGGACCTCATCGTCTTCTCCGCCTCCTCCAGAGCGTTCTGGTTCTCATCCAGTGCTCTGGCCAGAGCCAACCCCCGCGTCTCCTTCTCCCTTGCCCCCGCCTCAGCTCGGTCGCGCTCCTCTGCGAACTTACAGGACACTGAGCGCTCGTCCGCCAGCGTCTGTCCAACACCCGGAGACGGAAGAGGGGATGAACAGAGCAGAACAGAAAGCCTGGGCTGAAGCAAAGCAGACCTGGTCAAACTTCTTCTGCTTCTTCTCCAGGCTGGAGACGAGCTGCCGCTGGCCGTCCAGCTCCATCAGGACGTCCTCCAGCTCCTGCTGCAGGCGGCCGCGGCTCTTCTCCAGCTTGTCGTAGGCGGACGCCTTCTCGTCGTACTCGCCGTTAGCCGCCTCCAGGTCCCGCTGCTGTCGCTTCCGCCCCTCCTCCAGCAGCTCCACCGTCCCCAGCGCCTCGTCCAGCTTCTTCTTGTAGTCGGACAGCTGATGGAGGACGGGGCGGGACATGAAGAACATTGGGGTCCTTTCTGTCAGCATCTAGCGGGGATTCTGGCTGCGCCGCCAAGATGCCGGACGAAATGACATTTAACGAATGGTTTTATTCCTCAGCTGGACACTGACCTGCACGGTGAGGCTGGACACCTGTCTCTCCACGGCCCGTTTGGCCTCCGTCTCCTCCTCCAGCTGCTCCATCAGGCCGTCCCTGTCCTCCTCCGTCTGACGAAGACGTCCAGACACATTCAACTTCTGACGGGTCTCCTCTGACAGCAGCTCCTGGAGGACAACGCCGGGGACACGGGAAAAGAGAAGCCGTCACGTCGGCCCCAGTGGGTCCGGAGGGACTGCTGACACCCCCTCACCTGAGCGTCCTGCAGCTGGGAGGTCAGCGTGGACACGTCTTTACTCAGCTTGAAGTTCTTTCCTTCCACCTCGTTCAGCAGACCCATGACAGCGTCCAGCTCCACCTGGCAGAGGTGGAGGAGACACACCGCTCTTCATCATCGCCGTGTTGGACGTGCTTCACCTGGACGTCTTTGTCCAGACTCACCGTCACCGTGGACACTCGCTCTCCCAGCTCGGCCGCCCGTCGCTCGGACGCATTGAAGCGAGAGTGAAGGTCGTTCAGCTGACCGTCCGCCTTCTTCTTCTTGTGCTCCACATCCTGTTTGGCGCTGGCGAGGGACCGCAGGTCGGCGCTCAGATCTGCTGACTCCTTCTCCAGAGCCTGCTTGGCTTTATCTAGAGCAGCTCTCACCTGGACAGACGGGCAGACGGACGGACGGTTTGCTGATCCCACGTGGGATTTATGGGATCCTTAGTTCTGATTGGCTGATGTATGCCACTGTACCCTCTTGGCCTGCTCCAGCTGCTCATTGAGCTCCTCCACCACCTGGTTGTGTTTCTGTCTCAGGTCCTGGATTTGGGCTTCATGGCTCCGCCCCTCCTCCTCTAGTGCTTTCTTCAGCAAGGCCACCTCCTGCTCGCGCTTCGCCCTGCGGGTCCCACGAGAACAGCACAGGACTACAGCATCGCAGACTGTAGCTGCTCCTGTATGCAGATGACGCTGTGCTTTATTTTACACCTGATCATACGGACCGTAGCTCCTGCTGGGCGGCGGTGATGTCCAGGCTGTCCTCCAGCTCAGTGCGTAGAGCATTCAGCTCCTCCCCGAGGTCTCGTCGAGCCGCCTCCCCCTTCCCCCTGGCCACCCTCTCTGCGTCAAAGTCCTCCTGCAGCTCGGAAAGTAGAACCTCCAACTCCCGAACCCGTTTCACTGCTGCCCCTCGCTGACCACTCTCGTCTTCCAAGCTAAGGACATGGACACGCTTTGACTCGTTTCACGCCTGGAGCTTCATACGTGATCTTTTCTCTCGAGGATCACTGATCATTCTGTCTAACCTGAATTGGTGGCTGTTATGACTTCACCTGGGTGTTTAGTCCATCTTACCGGGCCTGTGTGACCTGGAGCTCATCTTCCTTGGCGGCTAACTGGGCTTGGAGCTCGGCTAGCTGGGCCTGCAGGTCAGCACGCTGCTCCTGGAGGTCCCCCAGCTCCGCCTCCACCTTTCTCTTAGCCTTCTCCGTGTCCTGACGGCCCTTCTCCTCCTTCTTCATTCGCACTGCTCTCCCCAGCCAACGAGTCAGTTTCCGTCTTTAGGAGACATCATGCCTGCTCTTAAGCGTGTAGACCTGAGACTTACCCTCCAGGTCAGAGATCATGGACTCGTGTTTGCTCTTCAGCTTGGTCAAGTTCTTGGACTTCTCCTCCTCCTCCGCCAGGTTGGAGCTCATATCCGCCATCCTCTCCTCCAGAAGCCTTCGCTCCTGCAACCAGGAGAGCGTGTGAGAACAGTGTGCTGAACATGGAACGCCAGAACATCAGACTTCACACCTTCTGCAGCTTGTTATTCTGGTCCTCCATCAGCAGGACGTCCTGCTCCAGTTTCTTGACCTTTGCCTCCACCGTCGCTTTCTCCAGCTGCAGCCTCTGCCGAGCGTCTTCCTCCTCCGTCAGGTTGGCCTCCATCAGCTGCAGGAGAACATTTGATAAGAGGATGACGTGAATACTCATTGTAATAATAACAGGGTGCCCACCTGTAGCTGCTGCTCCAGCTCCTTCCTCTCCTGCTGCAGGGCGAGGCTTCTGTCTTCCTCCTCCTCCAGCCGGGCCTCCATCTCATGCAGCACCTCCTCCAGCTCCTGCTTCTTGGCCTCCATCCTCACCCTCGTCTCTTCCGCCTCGGCGCAGAGGTCCGTCTCAGCTTGAAGCTTCATCTCCAGTTGGGCTCGTTCCTCCAGCAGCTGGGAACGGACAGCGGTTAGTTTGTCTTTGAGACGAGGGAAACGGGAAGCGGGTTCGTTACCTGGTGCCGTTGCTGGGAGACGTCCTCCAGCTCAGCCTCAGCCTTTGCCGCCATCTCTCTCGCTGCCTTTAGCTCCTCCTCTTTCTGGCCCATTTCTTCTTCTTGTCTGGTGACCTGCAGCAGTGGCTTCACCTGAACATGGACACACCCACAACTCACACCTGGACCTGAGACCATTACAACACACACCCGCAACAAAACGCCACACTGGATTGTAAACCTTGACATTTCATTTTAGATCTTAATTGCTGGAGAAAAAGGTAATATGATGACCTAAATTAAGAGTTTGTCTTTGTACGGTAGCCAGTGTGGGACATCCAGGCTCGGCTACGCTATTGTTCGTCTGCTAACATTAACTTCCTGATGCACGAAGGTGCTGGTTGCTGAGTGCGGACCTTGGTGAAGAGCCTCCACCACTGCCAGTTCTTCAGTTTGAGGTAACAGGCACAGTTCCTCTGGATGACCTTCGTGGCACTGAGCTGCTGCTGCCGTTTACTGAAAGCTCTGACAGAACCATTAGCCGTTAGCGTGTGGAGACGCAGCAGGTGCTGCCGTTCACCTGTTCGCTGCTTACTTGCGGGCCAGGAAGCCTCTTGCTTGTGCCTGGAAGGCGATGATGATGACGGTCAGTTTGAGGTCTCTCTCTTCCTCCAGCTGAGCCAGAACTCCCGTCCTGAAGAACATCTTACTCTGACCGACACGGTACAGGTTGGTGTCCAGATCCAGGTGCTTCACCTGGAGGAGACGAAAGAAATGGACGTGGAATAGAATAAAAACCTCTGCCCCACTAACCAGCCTCAGCCAAAAGATTAGCCATGCTAAGTTTAAAAGGATAAACATTTACTAAGCATTCAGCTCAAATAGTGGCAAATGTTAGCATGCTAATGCTACAATTACATGCTACTTAAGTTTAGAAATATTGAAATACTTTTGCTTTTATTTAGCCAGCTATAATACTAGTATGCTGAAAAGACGGTTTAAAATATATTTGTTTAGCATTTAGCTCATGCTAAAGCTACAACACAGGCTAATATTTAACTTTATACTGCTTTTTTGTTGACACCTAACTGCTAAGGTTGGCATGCTAAGTGCAGCAGATTAGCTTTATTAGCTTAGTAGCATGCGGATATCCTGGTTTAATCGTGGCGCCCCATCGTCCAGCTCACCATCAGACAGCAGGCCTGCTTCCCGTCCATGAAGCCTTTGGGGATAGCGTTAGCAGCCAGAATCTCATATCTACAAAGTAGGAAAAACACTCGGCTACAGTCAGCAGTCCAGAAACGCACACACCGGGGTCGTTGCAAACAAATAAATAACCCAACGTCAGGACTGGATACGATGTTCTCCACAGGTTCCTCACCTCTGCCTGAACTCCTGGAACACGATGCGGTTGGGAAAACCCTGTCTGCAGATCCGGATCCCTTCCAGAACTCCGTTACACCTGAGCTGCTCCAGAACCAGGTTGGAGTCCATCTTCCCCGCCTGCAGCAGACCAAACTCCAGTAAATACCTCAGACTCAGACTCTTCTCTGTGGGTGGACGTCGAGTGGAACGCGGCGTACCCTCTTCTCGTGGTTGGGGATGATGCAACGGATGAAGTTGGGCTGCGTGTTGTTCAGAGTCGCCATCAGTTTGCTCAGGGACTCCTTGTACAGCTGACCCACCGTGCGGAACATTCCCTTCTTGGATTTAGTGGAGGCGGGTGCTGAACTCTCTGACATCTTATTCATGGTCTCCAGACCGACCACTCGATCCACTGGCACAGGGGACAGGCATGAGACGAGATTATTCCAGAACCGTGAGATCAACGAACGGGTAAAGGTGGGCGTGCTCCCGTCGGGGAGAACCGACCGTCTCTCCAGAGATCCTGGATGAAGCTGCTGGAGGAGATGTTGAGCAGAGCCGTCACGTTGTCATTCAGAGGATCCATGTTCTTAGTCAACCAGCTGGCCGCATTGTAGTCCACCTGGAAAACAGAAGGCGGGTCCGTTGGTGGAGACAATGACATCATCAATCTGCCATCGGCGCCTCCTGAAAACGTGGATCTTTACTCCCCACTAGAACCTGGACAGAGGGTAGTCCTCCCCGCAGCCCTTTCCGATCCTCACCTTACCGGCGTAGTGCAGGACGGTGAACATCAACTTGTCTTTGTGCTGTTTGGGTTTGGAGAACTTCACGTGGCCACTGTGGGTGTTCAGCAACTTGTCCACGAAGGAGACATCCGAGGCTTTGGGAAACCAGCACTCCTCGTCCAGCAAGGCCAGGATGCCCGGAGGGTTGTTCTGTAGGGTGACGGAGGACAAGAAGTTTGTGTGCCCTGTGGTTTGGATACGGGACGCATGGGAGGGGCACTGGAAGGGTCCAACGGTAGGCCGCGTTGGCTGACCGGCCTCTCGATGAGCTCGATGCAGGGCAGCAGGTCCAGGCCGAAGTCGATGAAGCTCCACTCGATGCCCTCCCTCTGGTACTCCTCCTGCTCCAGGATGAACATGGTGTGGTTGAAGAGCTGCTGCAGGCGCTCGTTGGTGTAGTTGATGCAGAGCTGCTCGAAGGAGTTGTCCTGCAAAAAGCAACGCAGCGACTATTAGCAAACCGCGTTAGCGCAGGCGGACGGGTCCGAACGCTCACCGAACGTTCACCTCAAAAATCTCAAAGCCGGCGATGTCCAGGATGCCCAGGAAGGACGACGCCTGCCTCTTGCTCTTGTCCAGGGTCTTGTTGACCCGGGCCAGGATCCAGCGAAACAGGCGCTCGTACATCGCCTTGGCCAGAGCCTCCACCGCAAAATCCGCCTGGAGGGGGAGGATGGAAGCGAGGGAGGATAGATGGAGAGACCGGAGAAGGGTTTTACAACTCTGGACCCGATCTGAGACAGAGTTTACGTTTAGCACTTCTTATAGACGACACCTGGTTGGCTTCACCTGCTGCTTGGTCTGCGCCTTCTGCACCACCTCCCTGCCCACCTTGATCCTGGGCGTGAGGATGGCGCGGGTGAAGTCGGTCACGTTGATGCCCTGCAGGTGACACACCTTCTGGGAAGCTGGAGCATGAGACAGGAGGAGGTCAGACGGTTTCCAGGCGAACCTAGAGGGGTGGGGCTTTCATGGCTACCAGTGTCGTCGGGCATGGTCGCCTGTTCGCTGCTCCTTTCCTTTTCAAACTTGATGTTGCCCAGCTGGAGAACAGTTGATACCACCTTCAGCATCCCTGCAGCGAGGAAGAGGAGTGACGGGAGTTCAGCGCATCAGTGTTCTCCGGAGGGTGACGCGGCAGGAAACACCATGTTGTACCGAGTCGCTCCTCCTCAGTGAAGCCCATGATCTCCATCGCCTCCAGAGTCTCATCAAACATCTCGTCATCCTCCTGGCCAGGGATCTCCACGTGACCCGCCATGAGGAACCGGTAGGAGCTGAAGTCCTCCAGCAGGAGCTCCTCTACACAAAGAGGGGTGGTGACAGTGAGGGTCACCTCTCAGCTCAGGACTACCGATCCCTCCGGTGCTGCGGCGCTCACCCCTCATCTTGCCTTTGACTCCTGCCACCATGTAGTAGAAGATGTGGAAGGCTCGCTCGGTGCTGGCCTGGCGGATGCAGCGAGACTTCTCCAGCAGGTCTGATGACATCAGCAGGTCAAGCAGAACACTCAGTCCGTCGGGTTTAGTTTTCCGTTCTGAACTAAAAGGATACAGGTGTCGATATTGGCCCCGACCATGCACCCCGTCACATCAAAGTTGAGCTTGATGAACTTTCCCTACAGACGGAAACAGCGACATGACAAAAGTTCCTCCGTCGACTTAGACGGCCATTATAGGACGTACAAAGCGTGACGAGTTGTCATTCTTGATGGTTTTGCCGTTCCCAAACGCCTCCAGGATGGGATTAGCCTGCAGCAGCTGCTTCTCTAGCTCCCCCTGCAGGCAGTGGCGAGAGTAGCATTATCACGCCAGGCTAATGGTAGCATCAGGCCCACAAACACAGACGTAGGAAGGACTCTTCTTGACTCACATAGGCCAGAGAGCCCGCCTGCTGCTGCGGGGACAAACGGGGGGCGTCACACACACACTCAACTGTCCTCTCATTGGCTGAATTTAGTTTTTAAGTCAACAAAGGAGATCCACGCTGGACTCACAGGGCTGGCGTCCTTCTTGCCCTTGTGTGACGAGGCGACGACGGCCAGGTACTGGATCACCTTCTTGGTGTTTTCTGTCTTCCCCGCCCCAGACTCACCCCTGGGGGGAGGGAGCAGAGGTGAGGAGAGAGAGCTGGAAGCTCGTCTCAGGTTCAACCGTCCATCGCTACAGATGGAGGCGTGGCCGTCATGTTTGTGTCGTGACTCACGTGCACAGGACGGACTGATCCTCCCGATCTGTGGAGGCAGAAGGACACAGGGTGTTGACTGAGCATGACCCCGAGGGGGCGCCGCTTCGCTCGGACACCACAACGAACGAACTCTAAGATCTGGTTCGGAGGGAGATTAGCCTCCATCGCTCATGTGAGCTAATAATAGCAGGTGGATGCAGGGCTCCGCCTCCGTTAATCTCGTCTCCCTGCTCCATGTAGGGACATTCTGGAGCGGAGTGGAAAGTCTGGACCTGGTCTGAGGTCACTGGTGGACCACTGGTGGACCATCACCAGACGAGACGGCGTGCTCCGAGACGAGACGGCGCCCTCCGAGGCGTCGCCTCGGGCTGCTCGCTGCCGCCGCTCAACCTGTCCACTACCTGTCTGCTCACTGTGCAAAAGGACAACGACTGAGGGACGACCACGCCCGTGACTGGACTCAGGCAGCGGGAGCTAGGGAGACATCGACAGACCGTAATATCACCCCCACACGCTGCTGCCGCCGGTTACTGTGACCACCAAGAAACGATCATGATGTCACGACGGTTAACAGACAGACTGAGACCTGAGCCGTGTGAAGAGTAATCGTCCGTGGACGGTAATCTATTACTCTGAGGTTTTCGCCCGTGGACGGTAATCTATTACTCTGAGGTTTTTGCCCGTGGACGGTAATCTATTACTCTGAGGTTTTCGCCCGTGGACGGTAATCTATTACTCTGAGGTTTTCGCCCGTGGACGGTAATCTATTACTCTGAGGTTTTTGCCCGTGGACGGTAATCTATTACTCTGAGGTTTTCGCCCGTGGACGGTAATCTATTACTCTGAGGTTTTCGCCCGTGGACGGTAATCTATTACTCTGAGGTTTTCGCCCGTGGACGGTAATCTATTACTCTGAGGTTTTCGCCCGTGGACGGTAATCTATTACTCTGAGGTTTTCGCCCGTGGACGGTAATCTATTACCCTGAGGTTTTCGCCCGTGGACGGTAATCTATTACTCTGAGGTTTTCGCCCGTGGACGGTAATCTATTACTCTGAGGTTTTCGCCCGTGGACAGTAATCTATTACTCTGAGGTCTAAAGATGGCGCTGACCTTGCATCATGTTGCGGTAGGCGTTGTCGGTGATGGAGTAGATGTGAGGCGGCACCTCGTGGCGCTTCTTGCCCTTGTACATGTTGATGATCTTCTCGGAGTAGATGGGCAGCATCTTGTAGGGGTTCACCACCACGCAGAACAGACCCGAGTACGTCTGTGAGGGGGGGAGGGGGTGACATGTGACATCATGACATCACGGCGGCGACTGCTGAGGTAATATTCCTCTGAGGTATTCACAGAGGTAATATTCCTCTGTGAATATTACCTCAATATTACTTGTATACCACCCACTTGCCGACTCCTTTATGCTACGCCTCGGTTCCCCGAGACCGAGCTTCTCCTGCTCACAGCTGATATTCTAGTTCCTCAGAAATGAAAGAAACGGTTGAAATATGTCTTATGTCTGTCCCTATCTCTATCCATCCATCCGTCCGTCCGTCTCTCTGTCTCTATGTCCATCTCTACCTCCGTCTCTGTCCCTACCTCTACCCATCCGTCTCTACCTCTGTCCCTATCTCTATCCATCCATCCGTCCGTCTCTCTGTCTCTACCTCTACTCCTGTCCCTAATGTCCACCCCAACGTGACCTTTCCTCGCCGTCTCTTCTGTCCCGGGACAACGCGTATGGAAACATGACTTGATGGTTGGACGTTTGACGTTTGGGGGTTTGACTGTACTTGTACTGTAATACATGCTACTGTTTGACTGTACTTGTACTGTAATACATGCTACTGTGTGACTGTACTTGTACTGTAATACATGCTACTGTGTGACTGTACTTGTACTCTAACATTCTATCTAATAAATATATTCATCATCATCATCACTCCGGCTTCCTTTCATGTGTCTGCAGTGGTTTAAAGTGAACGTATGAAGTGTTCAGGTCCGACCCGAGGATTAGAGCTCACAGTAGCGCTCACACACGGTGTGCTCTTATATGGCCTGAAGCGCCGCTGATCTTCTGGGCTTTTACTTCCAGCACCTTATTAGACTGCAGGAATAATAAGACCATAAGCTGCTGATCCGTCCGGTTCCTCCTGGGAGTGCATGAATGGGTTTGTAAGGAGAGACCAGGAGCGGGTCGGGGTCACCGGCCCACCTCGGGTCGGCATATGTGGAATATGTGGAAGTGAATCAGGTGCAGGTCGACGTCATCATCATCATCATCACCTCCACCAGCGGATGGTGTCTTCAGGTTAACGCGTGCGTGTTAATGTGTGTGTGTTAACGTGTGTGTGTTAACGTGTGCTAACATGCGTGTGTGTGTTAATGTGTGTGTTAACGCGTGCTAACATGCGTGTGTGTGTGTGTTAACGTGTGCTAACATGCGTGTGTGTGTTAATGTGTGTGTTAACGTGTGCTAACACGCGTGTGTGTGTGTTAACGCGTGCTAACATGCGTGTGTGTGTGTTAACGCGTGTGTTAACGTGTGCTAACACGCGTGTGTGTGTGTTAACGCGTGTGTGTGTTAACGCGTGTGTGCGTTACCCACGTAGATCAGGCTGGAGAAGTATCTCTCTCGCAGGTTGTGGAGGACGGAGGCCTCGTTGAGGAAGGTGAGGGCGGCCATGTCCTCCACCTTGCTGAATTTGGGCGGGTTCATCTTCTGGATGTCGTCTTTGTTCACCGTCACCTTCTGACCGTTGGAGAGCTCCACCAGAACCTGCATCCAGAACCAGCTTCTCAACACAGCTGTGTGGACCTCTGGGTTCTCATCAGAACCACAGAAGAACATCAGAACAGCTCAACTTAATCTGCGTTGGTGCCAAACAGCCGAGGGGCGTGGTTTAGTCTAAGGGGTGTGTGATGACGTTTAGATTATTCACTCCAGATGATCCTGAATGTAAAATGTAAGTTATCATCCAAACAGTCCTTGATCAACTAGAACGTCAATCACAGACCGCAGACCCTCGCAATGTTAAAGAATCCTTTAGAACATTCTAGAATCTGGATCCAGATCCGGATCAACGCCATTCTCGGGGAGGACCGAGCCACGGACAGAACCTTGCTTGTGTAAAAATGTCAAGTTGATTGAGTTACTGGTTTATGAGTTATGCGCTCGGACAGACAGACAGACAGACAGACAGACAGACAGACAGACAGACAGACAGAAACAGACAAACAGACAGACAGACAGACAGAAACAGACAAACAGACAGACAGACAGACAGACACAGACAAACAGACAGACAGACAGACAGACAGAAACAGACAAACAGACAGACAGACAGACAGACAAACAGACAGACAGACAGACAGACAGACAGACAGACAAACAGACAGACAGAAACAGACAGACAGAAACAGACAGACAGACAGACAGACAGACCCAATTGCAATACCCTCGCCTCCCCTTCGGCGAGGGTAATAACAAGCCGTTGCTATACATTCTCCTTCCTCTGGTTGTAACATCGTGTTCCTGCCAGTAGGGGGCAGTGACACGCTCAGCGACTGTTTGAACCTCATTAACAAAAGAAGAAGAACTCCGATCACAAAGCATTTAAACAATCTGATCACAAATCTGCCACAGCCATTAAAGAATAATTGATTAACAGTCGATTAGTGAGAATCGATTATTGATTCGTGTTTTTTTGCCAATAATTAAAGAAATTCCGTGATACATAACAAAAAAATCAAAAAGACCATTAAATTGTCAAAACATCAGAAGTGGCATGACAGTGGTGACATCATCACGGCGTACGTCACCTGCTCGCCCTTCTCCTCCTTCACGCTCGCCGGCTCGAAGCCCTCCCTCTCTGACGCCAGCCACACCATCTTCTTGGCCGCCCAATCGGCTTGCGCCACCCCGCTGTTGCGAAAGTCATTTTCCAGGAAGAGATAGTCGTTGTCGTCGGCGGACGGGTCGGCCATGTCTGTATCACAGGTAGCGGCTGAATCGGGCGCGCAGTGGGCGGAGTCGACCTCTGGGGGGCTGATGGGTTTCGGGTTGACCTCTGACCTTGACTTGACCTGTAGCCTGTGGACAAAAATCAAAAGGAGCTAAAGCAATGAGTCACGACTTGTACCAATGATCAAAATGTTGGATTAATTTGACCCACAGATGTAGGCCGAATGTTTCATTTCTTATTTATGTTTTCAGGAAGCGTTCGTGTGGATTTCTCCTGTTGGGAACTTATTCCTCTGATTATTCTCACAGCAGTGAACGCACCACAAGAACCAGTCTCGATTGATCTGCCCATCGGCTTTCTACTCAGACAGGATTGATCCCGAGCTGCAGATATCAGCGGTCGCTTCTCGCTATCAGCCTCGCTACATTTCACCGATATGCAGCGATGCCAGCCGCCGCCTCCTCGCTCGGGGGGTCGCACGGCTGCTTTGACCTCCCATTGAACAGCAGGCAATGGAACATGAAAAGCAGCAGCCAGATAACGGCGATGCTCAAAGCGAGCTGCCATGCTGGAATGCCCATGTTTGGCTAGCCCTTTGATCCCGCTAGCCTCGCAGCCCAAAGCGGGACGCTAAGGTCTTAGCAGGCTCGCTGCCTTATAAGGTGCCGCTCGAGTGTCCAGCCAAGCTTACCGTTTACCCCAAAATGGTGACATGTCACCCGGATGTCCATGTGTGGCCGAGTGAGAGGCAACAATAGAGAGCAACATTCAAGATTGTGAGCGTCTTAAAGTCTCTGAAGGCTGAAGGCACGTAGCAGGACGCGGCAGGACGCGGCAGGTCGCGGCAGGACGCGGCAGGACGCGGCAGGACGCGGCAGGACGCGGCAGGTCGCGGCAGGACGCGGCAGGTCGCGGCAGGTCGCGGCAGGACGCGGCAGGTCGCGGCAGGACGCGGCAGGACGCGGCAGGTCGCGGCAGGTCGCGGCAGGACGCGGCAGGTCGCGGCAGGACGCGGCAGGTCGCGGCAGGACGCGGCAGGTCGCGGCAGGTCGCGGCAGGACGCGGCAGGACGCGGCAGGACGCGGCAGGACGCGGCAGGACGCGGCAGGACGCGGCAGGACGCGGCAGGACGCGGCAGGACGCTGCTTCATACTCACCGAGCAGTTCTTCAGCCCTCGATGCAGGATGGAGGCTCAACGTCAGGTACATCAGGTGTTGATGATGCTGATGTCCTTCCTCCTCCATCGTATTTAAACGGACCCGCGGCACCTGGGGGTGGAGCCGAGCGTGGGAGACGCCTCCGCTCCAAAGTTGGCGACCTCCGTCCAGCCAATCACAGCCTGACTGGGCTTGGACCAGAATATTCCCATTTTCTGTTGCTGTATATTTTTACTGCATTTATTGTTGACCGACCTTCACAAGGTCGTTACTTTCTAGGTTTAGACTTATGTTTTACTGGCTTATGAAGTACGATAGCTTTACCGGAATAAAGTCATTAAACGCAGTTCCCAGACATCTGAACTAAAAGCTTCACTCACCTTAGCTTGATGTGACCCCCCCACCTTAGCTTGATGTGACCCCCCCCACCTTAGTTTGATTGAGACCCCCCCACCTTAGCTTGATGTGACCCCCCCCACCTTAGTTTGATTGAGACCCCCACCTTAGCTTGATGTGACCCCCCCACCTTAGCTTGATGTGACCCCCCCACCTTAGCTTGATTGAGACCCCCACCTTAGCTTGATGTGACCCCCCCACCTTAGCTTGATGTGACCCCCCCACCTTAGCTTGATGTGACCCCCCCACCTTAGTTTGATTGAGACCCCCCCACCTTAGCTTGATGTGACCCCCCCACCTTAGCTTGATGTGACACCCCCACCTTAGTTTGATGTGACCCCCCCACCGTAGCTTGATGTGACCCCCCCACCTTAGCTTGATGTGACCCCCCCACCGTAGCTTGATGTGACCCCCCCACCTTAGCTTGATTGAGACCCCCCCACCTTAGCTTAATTGAGACCCCCCCACCTTAGCTTAATTGTGACCCCCCCACTTTAGCTTGATTGTGACCCCCCCACCTTAGCTTGATTGTGACCCCCCCACCTTAGCTTGATGTGACCCCCCCACCTTAGCTTAATTGAGACCCCCCCACCTTAGCTTAATTGAGACCCCCCCACCTTAGCTTAATTGAGACCCCCCCACCTTAGCTTGATTGTGACCCCCCCACCTTAGCTTGATGTGACCCCCCCACCTTAGCTTGATTGTGACCCCCCCACCTTAGCTTAATTGAGACCCCCCCACCTTAGCTTAATTGTGACCCCCCCACTTTAGCTTGATTGTGACCCCCCCACCTTAGCTTGATTGTGACCCCCCCACCTTAGCTTGATGTGACCCCCCCACCTTAGCTTAATTGAGACCCCCCCACCTTAGCTTAATTGAGACCCCCCCCACCTTAGCTTAATTGAGACCCCCCCACCTTAGCTTGATTGTGACCCCCCCACCTTAGCTTGATGTGACCCCCCCACCTTAGCTTGATTGTGACCCCCCCCATGCAGATTTCCAACCCAACAGGAGGGTCCGCTTCAAACGTCATTCTTGAGTCATTTTATGCTTCAAAGGGTTGAATTTAACATTTATATATTGATTTAGAGGAGAAATCACAATATCGAGATCTACATCGTGTATCGCGATAGAGCCTGAAAATATAGCGATATTGGTTTAGCGGTAGCATGTCGGCTACCCGGAAGTGACGCATCCTACTTACAAACAAATGACTGACGTGCATTTACTTCAACAAACTGTGACGTCATTTTCAGTCGGGTTTTAAAGGCCTTTTTTGCGCGGAAGGGATGAATACTGGCTGCGCCGACTTTCCGTAGTGGCCGCGTTTCCATGGAAACCAAGCGGACTGAGCCTGTTTCTGCTGGGACATGTCTTCCGGGTCTCCGGAGCTCTTCGCCGTGTTTGACGGCTCTTCCCCGGACGACGTGTCCCACGCCCGGCAGCTGTGGAGCTCTCTGAGCCTCCTTCCGCCGCAGGAGTCGCGGCTGGTGTCGGCTGACGTCCGGCAGAGGCTCCCGGTGTCCCGGCCGCAGCGCGGAGGCACCGCCGCCGCGCCTGCTCCGGGGCCGCCGAGCGTCGACTCCCCCCGGCAGAGACGGGAGGAGAGACAGCGGTACGAGGCGATGGCCGACCGGAGGAAGGAGATCCTGGCTCTGCTGAGGAGGCAGAGGGAGCAGAGGATCCAGAAGGAGCTGACCAGGGGGGGCAGGGGGGGGTGTTGAGAGCCATGTTTGCCACCATTAATGTGTGCTTAGGTTGGCACTACTTGCCACGGCTGAGTTGGGCGGAAGGTTACGCTGTGTTCTGTGTTGTGTGAATAAAGGCGGAACCTCCGTGTGTAAGTCGGTGCTGGATGAGCGGAGCACAGAGAGGCTGTACCGGAAGGAAGTGATTCACGCGTCTCCTGTGTCGAAGTACCGGAAGCTGTCTTCACCAGAAACGGAAGAAGCAAATAACCGGCGAGCTGCTGCAGAAGCGCCAACAACCGGGCTTCTATTTCCTCTCACGCCGCCCGGACCGGCCGGTCCGGCGCGCTTCCTCCAACCAACTGTTTCCGCTTCCCGGAACAAGTTTATTTATAACGTTCATGGCTCCACCTCTTGATTTAGTGACATCACGATACCTTCAGAGCGCACAACATCGCTGCCCACCAGATGGGGCTGTTCTTTATCTAACGGTTACATTTAAACAAATGAAAATAAGCAAATGACCCTATCAGAGGTCAAACTGAACGGTTCTGGGCTGTCACCAACTATAGAGCCTTTAAACTAAAGCTCGCACCTCAAGGTGGAACAAACAAAGGGGGAATCCATTAATCTGCTCATTGGTGATCCACTCGAAATTCATTCCACCCGAAAAAAGCTGTCGTTTTATTTTGAAGGAAAAAGCCTGAAACAGGAAGTCTTGTCTCTGGACGTTCATATTTCTTGATCCTCGATGAGCTCTGTATTTTTCCTTTGCTCCCTTTCCTGGAGTTAATCTGTTTTGAACACTGTTTGTTTGGGTTCCCATAGCAACAGATTAAACAAGTAAACTCATCCATAAAATAATGTGATGCATAAAATGGTTAAACAAATGACCTGTAAATCTTTTTTTAATTCTGAGCCATCCTGAGGGGGAGGAGCCTCTCAGTTGCCAGAGGGTTACCATGGAGACATACTTTGGTCAATGTTTGTTCCTGTAACTTTGTATAATTTCTTTCCTGTGTTGTGTTGTGTAGCACTTCCTCTTCTGTCGTATGTCCTCAGACCTTCAGCTCTGTAGCAGCAAGCCAGTCCAGTGTGTCATTGTCCAAATCAATGAAGCCCTGATCACCATTTGCCCGGCGGTATGTGGGGCAGCTGGTCAGCACGCGGTCCACAGTCTGTGATGGATCCATCCCCACATTCACAGCGGGCACCGTCTGCAAGACCCCACTTCTGCATTGTTGCACCGCAGCCGGTTGAGGGTATTCCCATCCTTGCGGGGCAGGTCCTGGCCAGGAACATCTGTTGGATCCTCAATGCAGCGGTGGAGCCTGGATGGTTCTGCCGCCTTCCACTGGTCCCTCCATCTGGCCTTCACCCAGGACTCCTTAGACATGTCAGCTGGTGTCGTGCGAAGCAGTTCCTGGGCCTGTGCGGCAAAAGGGCGACTGGACTTGAGGCGGGTATGATGTGGCGTCTCCATGACAACCTTGTGGAGGAGGTGGGATTCGCTCAGATGTGCCTTCCAAGCGAGAGCTAGTATGGCTGCGTCTCGCCTGATCTCTGCCGGGGCGATTCCAGCAAGGACCGGTTGGCTGGTTGGAGTGGCACGTAGGCATCCGGAGACAGTCCGTAGTGCGCTATTAAGGGCCGCGTCCAGCTTTGGGAAATGGGTGCTACGGCTCGAGACTGGGGCAGAGTACTCAGGAGCAGGAAGGACCAGGGCCTCGGTGGTTCAGTGGTCTTTCCTTTCACACTGTCCAGATGTTGTTTAAACCAGTGGTCCCCAACCACCGGGCCGCGGCCCGGTACCGGTCCGTGAGGCATTTGTTACCGGGCCGCACAGAAAGAATAAATAATGTATGCAATTTAAGTTGTATCGATTATTAGCGTCTAAAAGGTGTTTTATTTTGAAAAACAACCGGATTTTCGCCAACGTAACATTCACCTGTGAATTGTCATGCTTTACGTGATACGTTACTAAAAACAGACGTAAACTAGCGAAAATAAAATTACAAAACAAACGTTTTTGCAGAGCTTCTTTGCTAATGGAAAGTCCAACCGAGGAAGAAAATAAAACTTATTTTCACAGACAAACCAGGAGTCAGACTTAAAACACGGTTTATCTACAACAGCTGATTAGCTTTGTTAACGAGCAATGAAGGGTTCAAAACTGCTTCAGCACATAAAGACAAGAACCCAGAAGTAAAACACCAGAACCCTGGAATAAAACACAAGAATGTGGTACTTATTAAAC
Source organism: Brachionichthys hirsutus (assembly GCF_040956055.1). Classification (NCBI taxonomy): domain Eukaryota; kingdom Metazoa; phylum Chordata; class Actinopteri; order Lophiiformes; family Brachionichthyidae; genus Brachionichthys; species Brachionichthys hirsutus. The sequence continues at coordinate 316,274 of NC_090912.1, forward strand.
AAAAAACGTGAACATGAAGGACAGAAGTAATTATTGGGACCACAATTTATGGTGAGTAGATATTGGTGTAATACTTGTTTAATAGTTAGTGCAAGTGCGTAATATAAAGTTTATTGTTAAGAATATATTCATTTTTTTAAAAATTAATTACCCCCCCGGTCCGCGAAATAATAGACCGGCAAGAAACCGGTCCGTGTCAGGAAAAAGGTTGGGGACCGCTGGTTTAAAGGACAATGTTCTGTCCAGCTTCACGCCGTGTGTCGGGGAGGACTGGGACTGTAGCTGTGCATCGTCACCGATGGTGTTGGTTTTACGTGTTGCTTCCCTGTTGTAGAGGTGGAACATTGTTGCAACAGTCTTCTCGACTCTGAGCTTGAGTCACCAGTCCTTCAGATAAGAGGATAGGACGGCCATATCCTCTGTAAGGCCCTCCTCTACTGCTGCCCAAGAGGGTTTGATAAGCAGGATTGCCATGTCGTCTGCATAGACGGACGACATACTTATATACAAGGACGGCATACTTCCTTGATGTTGTTGGGGGTAGGTCGTGGATGTAGATAACAATAATGCTTGATTTTATATAGCACTTTTCTCGGCACCCAAAGACGCTTCACATTGTGCATTATTCATTCACACCACACTTGGTGGTGGAGCTACAAGCCACAGCTGCCCTGGGGCAGGCTGACAGGAGCGAGGCTGCCAATTTGGGCCATCGGCCCTCCTGACCACCACCAACATTCACTCGCTCACTACATTCACACAGGCAATGTGGGTGAAGCGTCTTGCCCAAGGACACAACGACAGTGGACATGTGAAGGTCGGGAATCGAATCGAACCGCCAACCTCTCGATCATAGGACGACCCGCTCAACCACCTGCGCCACCATCGCCCTAGATGTTAAATAACATCGGTGCCAGCACAGAGCCCTGTGGGACACCGTTCCTGAGCCTTCTCACCCTACTGCTTTGGCCGTTGCTGGTCTGGAGCTTAAAGCTGCAGTTGCTCAGCATCTCCATAATGAAGCTCACCAGGTGCTTGTCCGGGATGGTCTTCAGAAGCTTCATATGTAGCCAGCGCAGCCAGACAGTGTCAGGCAGCTGTGAGGTCCAAGAAGACGGCGCCAGCCTTCTGTTCTTTGGGGAGCTGGGGGTCGATCACTGGGGTGAGGCAAGCCAGGATGAGGCGTTCCAGCAGTTTGAAGGGTACACACAGAAGGGAGATTAGCCCGTATCCCTTTGGGTCATCGCTTGGCTTGTTGGGATTCGGCAGTGCGATCACCTTGGCACGGCGCAGATAGGAAGGAACGGAGCCAGTCAGTTACCTTCTTACCTTGGTGTTTCATCTATCCCTGGTGCCTTACCAGTCTTAAGGTGTTTTATGGCTTGTTCGGCTTCTTGCATTGAGATGTTAACCGATAGGTTGGCATCACACCCTGGGGCCCTGTGCAGTTCATGGACTCTCGCTGATGTTGTTCGAGTGAGGTCCTTGTCTGCGTTCGGGAAGCAGCTGTTACTCAGCAGGAGTTTGCAGTGATGGGGCACTGTGCCGGGGTTGTTGACCTTCCGGTCAGCTTTTTTAGGGTCTGCCACTCCCTTCGACTGGAGTGTGTGAAGTCGATTGACTCCACTGTCTCAGTCCAACGTTGCCTGCGTTTCTCATTCAGTCTGCTGCAGAGATTTCCTGCTGCTCTCTCCCTGCCTTTCGTCATCCCAACAGGGAACAGAGGCTTTACGTTCACCGCAGGGGATGTTGTTCTTGGCGGCGGCCAGCATCATTTTGCAGTACGAGTTGTAGGCGTCGTTCAGGTTGGTGGAACACGGGTGTGGTAGGGTAGTAACTGCCTTGGTCACTTGTTTAGTGAAACCTGCACAGTTCGCTTTCCGGAAGTTCCATCTCTTGACATCCCTCCCTTGCACAGGCTGGACCAAAGATGGAATGGTGATGAGTGACGGTCGGTGGTGTGATCGGGGGAACATGCCCAGAATGCGTCTTGCAGGGAGAGGCTGGTTGTTGTGCCATTTTGCGAATGCCAGGTCTGGGTTGGTGTTGCTGTTCCATCGTGCAGAGTAGAACGTGTGTGGCTCCTTTGGGTCGTACAGGAGTGCAGCATCGACAGTGGAGGCCCAGTCTACCAGGAAGTCACCATCAGCGTTGGAGCTGCTGCAACCCCGGTCTGAGTGGTGGGCAGGGGCAGGGACATCCGGCAGGGACATCCGGCAGGGACGATGGGACCAATCTGCTGGGCGGTGGTTTGTAGATCTTGACGATGGTAGTGTCTTGCACTTTGGTGTTAATCCATTCTATCTCTGCACCATCTGGAGACTGTCCGGCAGCTGACCAGGACATATCTATGCGCACAAATGTGGCCGTGCCATGATGTTTACTGGCAATGTGGCCAGCCAAGGTGTACCCAGGGACCCTCAGGATGTTCTTGTTTTCCTGGTGGGTCTCCTGCAGGGTGATCGCTGTCACGTTGTTTTTTCGGGCCAATTGCTCAAGGATGTCAATCTTGGCAGTGGTGAGGCCTTCGACATTGAGCTGGAGAAGCGCTAGCGCTGGAGCTGTGGACGGTGGATGTTATAAAGACATTTGTTTCGCTTTGTTCGATATTTGAGTTATGCAGCACGCTCACAATACACAGGGTGCACAAACACTCTTAGTTTCTTCATCTCTACATACTTTGTGGTAATAATCACACACATAGATTAATCACATATAAAGCAACACATTGTTAACTGATACACGGAGGACCCTAACGGCCCATCCCAGGAGGAGGGTGTAAGCACCCCCTGGGAGGAGGGTGTTTTGATGCCCACTATAAAGATCACTGCCGTAGAACATTCGGGACTCTTCTACAGAGTCCCCCCCCCCCGCGTCTGTAGGAGAGTCCAGCGCTGTGTTTCCTTACCAGCTTTGTACTTACTGAAAACATTCTGTAAACTTGATTCGTTTTATAATCCTGACTCATTATTGAATAAACACCTCCAACACGAGATATAATAAAAGAACCGGGGAAAAGCAGAAACCGAACAGCGACATGCGGAGGCCACGTGGAGGCTGTCTTCTCCTTGGGAAGCACTTTGTGGCTTGTTGTCTGTGAAGGTGATCCATGAATAATATATAATATATAAATAACATTTCCTTCCTGACTGAAACTAAATGATGAACTCAGGTAACGACCAGCAGGTCGAGCCTCGACGTCACCACCAGCAGAACCTGTCAGGTAAAGATGGACCCTGTTTGGATCATGGGTTCTGTTGTCTCAGCTGAAGAACTCAAGGTGGGACTTTTATTATTCCGCATTGACTCTACCAGGAACATGAGCGCAGTGAAAGTGGAGCAGAAAGCGGAGCAGCATCCGGATCAAACATCAACAGCGGCTCACGTTTCTGTCGGTCCAGAAGTTTTCAGCGTCCAGAACTCAGAACCTGCTGAGACGCTCAAACAAAGACTCTGACGCAGTTTAAAATAGGATCCATTCTACTTTCGCTTTTGATTCACAACCTGTGACAGTTCTGCCGAGTAACAAGCGACGTCATCGCTCAGACTAAATCCTGATTGGCTCAGACTAAATCCTGATTGGCTCAGACTAAATTCTGATTGGCTCAGACGGACGGGGAAGTCCGCTCCTCTCGGGTTTTGTCCTCACTTCACCCTTGATGGTCGGACTGGAAGCTTTAAAGAATCTTGTGGCTGTTCTGTTGTCAAAGCTGCAGATGGGACAGTTCACGATGAAGACCTCGGTTCTGGTTCTGGTTCTGGTTCTGGTTCTGGGTACAGGTGTACCTGGGGCGGTGGGAGGTGAGTTTCTATCCTGCTGTCTGGGTTGACGGTTCTGTTGTTGTACTTCCTGATATGTTAGGAGTCTAGAAATGTCCAAACGGTACCGACCCGTCATCTTAAAGTTCTTCCTGTAAAGTCCATTTACTTCAGGTCAAACTGGGACAGGAGGACAGAGGTAGTTCTTCCTTCTTTGTCCTCTTTAATTTGATGGGTTCAGAACCTCCGGCTCAGACGGACATCAGACCTGATGACGGAGGTGTGCTGGTGTCGGTCGGTGGTTCTGCTGAGGTCCAACAACAAACCGGTTTAGAGATGGTTTCCAAGCTGCGTCTTCATGATAGAGTTTGTCCACCAGAGAGTGGACAGCTTTATTCTCCAGCTGACAAATGTCCTGATCCGTTTGGATGGGTTCTGACCCGTGTCAGCCTCAGAACCCAGCATGGACTGGACCGCACGGTTTCCACACCGAACTATGAGCAGGGGACGGATTTGTTCAGCATTCTGGACGTGACACAGAAACAGGACGTCCACGTCTTCAGACGACGGCGGAGGTTCTGAGGAGAACAACAATGGAAGTGTCAGAACTCAAAGAGAACAAATCAGAGAACCTTCCTGTTGATACCTGAACAGAACCAACTGTTAGAACCAGGACGAGAAGGAAGAGACGTCAGCTGATGATGGAGGGAATGTTGGAACGTCAGAGGATCAGAATCCGCTCTGAATCCAACGGATATTATAACTGCTGTTATAACTGCTGTTATAACTTTTGTTATAACTGCTGTTATAACTGCTGTTATAACTTTTGTTATAACTGCTGTTATAACTGCTGTTATAACTGCTGTTATAACTGGTGTTATAACGGATATTATAACTGCTGTTATAACTGCTGTTATAACTGCTGTTATAACTGGTGTTATAACTGGTATTATAACTGCTGTAATAACTGCTGACTGGTGTTATAACTGGTGTTATAACTGCTGTTATAACCGATGTTAGACTGGCGTTCTTTCTTATTCAGAACCGTGTCCTTCAAATATTAAATGTATTAATATTAATGAGAAATATTCTTCACAAAATCTGTTGTGAGTGAAACAGGTTTTGGGTTCTGCAGGTTCTGCCCATCAGGACCTGACGGTGTTTCGGGACCGGGTCACACCTTTATTTGTTGTGGTGCTGAAACCCAAATCTTTAGGGTCAAACCGTTTTAATTCACAAACTCTCCGTCATCTGGCCTTGAAAATGATGCCAGTTATCAGCTGATGGTGGAAAATGACCAGCGCGACTTTGTGAAACCATAGAAGAAGAAGTTCTGCTGGGTTTCAGCTGCAGGAGCCTCAGAGTTCAAACCTGTAATCAGAACCAGAAGTTGTCATCGGTCACAGGTTCAGGTGTGAGTGGAGAGCAGGAAGTGATGTCATCAGGTGGAAACAGGTTCAACCTTCAGATCGTGATTCTGGTTTTTCTTTCAGAGACTCACTCTTTGAAGTATTTCGAGACGGCGTCTTCCGGAGTCTCAAACTTCCCGGAGTATGTGTGCGTTGGTTTGATCGATGACGTCCAGATGTATCACTATGACAGTAAGACCAAGAGAGCAGAACCCAAACAGGACTGGATGGACAAAGTCACAGCAGAGGATCCAGAGTACTGGACCGAACAGACGAGGAACGAAGTGGGGAACCAAGAACGGAACAAATTCAACATGGAAAATTTAAAGAAGCTCTTCAACCAATCAGAAGGTTTGTTTGTGTTTATTAAATGTTGTGTTCATGCTGTAGGAAGTAAACACACACACACACACACACACACACACACACACACACACACACGCACACACACACACACACGCGCACACACACACCTCTGCAGGAACCCTTTTGCATCACTGCTGGGTCTCTAAAGCTCCGGGACACAGACTGGTTCTGCTGGTTCTGCTGGTTCTGCTGGTTCTGCTGGTTCTGCTGGTTCCAGTGAGGACCAGGTCGATGACTGGAGTCTGTCTCTCTCTCAGGTGTCCACATTTTCCAGCGGCTGTCTGGCTGTGAGTGGGACGATGAGACTGGAGAGGTCACTGGTTTTCATCAGTATGGTTATAATGGAGAAGACTTCATCGTCCTGGACCTGAAGACGGAGACATGGATCGCTCCCTGTCCTCAGGCTGTCAGCACCAAACACAGATGGGATCATGAGAGAGCTGATATGGAATACAGGAAGTATTACCACACCCAGGAGTGTCCTGAGTGGGGGAGGAAGTATCTGGAGTATGGGAGGAGCTCTCTGCTGAGAACAGGTAGAAGCACATCACCTGGTGGAGTTTCAAACCAACAACCTTCATGTTCCTCTGCTGTTTCTGACCCACACACAGAGACACACTCTGTCCTTTACCTCTCTGTCCTCCTTCTCTCTCCTTCAGTCTTCTTCTCCTCTGCTCCTCCCTTCTTTTGTCGCCTCCTCCAGAGCTCCCCTCTCTAACGTGTCTTTGTCTCCTCCTCCAGAGCTCCCCTCTCTAACGTGTCTTTGTCTCCTCCAGAGCTCCCCTCTCTAACGTGTCTTTGTCTCCTCCTCCAAAGCTCCCCTCTCTAAGGTGTCTTTGTCTCCTCCTCCAGAGCTCCCCTCTCTAAGGTGTCTTTGTCTCCTCCTCCAGAGCTCCCCTCTCTAAGGTGTCTTTGTCTCCTCCTCCAGAGCTCCCCTCTCTAACGTGTCTTTGTCTCCTCCAGAGCTCCCCTCTCTAACGTGTCTTTGTCTCCTCCTCCAGAGCTCCCCTCTCTAAGGTGTCTTTGTCTCCTCCTCCAGAGCTCCCCTCTCTAAGGTGTCTTTGTCTCCTCCTCCAGAGCTCCCCTCTCTAACGTGTCTTTGTCTCCTCCTCCAGAGCTCCCCTCTCTAAGGTGTCTTTGTCTCCTCCTCCAGAGCTCCCGTCTCTAACGTGTCTTTGTCTCCTCCTCCAGAGCTCCCCTCTCTAACGTGTCTTTGTCTCCTCCTCCAGAGCGCCCCTCTCTAACGTGTCTTTGTCTCCTCCTCCAGAGCTCCCCTCTCTAACGTGTCTTTGTCTCCTCCTCCAGAGCTCCCCTCTTGTCTTTGTCTCCTCCTCCAGAGATCCCCTCTCTAACGTGTCTTTGTCTCCTCCAGAGCTCCCCTCTCTAAGGTGTCTTTGTCTCCTCCTCCAGAGCTCCCCTCTCTAAGGTGTCTTTGTCTCCTCCTCCAGAGCTCCCCTCTCTAAGGTGTCTTTGTCTCCTCCTCCAGAGCTCCCCTCTCTAACGTGTCTTTGTCTCCTCCTCCAGAGCTCCCCTCTCTAACGTGTCTTTGTCTCCTCCAGAGCTCCCCTCTCTAACGTGTCTTTGTCTCCTCCTCCAGAGCTCCCCTCTCTAAGGTGTCTTTGTCTCCTCCTCCAGAGCTCCCCTCTCTAAGGTGTCTTTGTCTCCTCCTCCAGAGCTCCCCTCTCTAACGTGTCTTTGTCTCCTCCTCCAGAGCTCCCCTCTCTAAGGTGTCTTTGTCTCCTCCTCCAGAGCTCCCGTCTCTAACGTGTCTTTGTCTCCTCCTCCAGAGCTCCCCTCTCTAACGTGTCTTTGTCTCCTCCTCCAGAGCGCCCCTCTCTAACGTGTCTTTGTCTCCTCCTCCAGAGCTCCCCTCTCTAACGTGTCTTTGTCTCCTCCTCCAGAGCTCCCCTCTTGTCTTTGTCTCCTCCTCCAGAGATCCCCTCTCTAACGTGTCTTTGTCTCCTCCAGAGCTCCCCTCTCTAAGGTGTCTTTGTCTCCTCCTCCAGAGCTCCCCTCTCTAAGGTGTCTTTGTCTCCTCCTCCAGAGCTCCCCTCTCTAAGGTGTCTTTGTCTCCTCCTCCAGAGCTCCCCTCTCTAACGTGTCTTTGTCTCCTCCTCCAGAGCTCCCCTCAGTGTTTCTCCTCCAGAAGACTCCTTCCTCTCCCGTCAGCTGCTTCGCTACAGGTTTCTACCCAGACAGAGCCGCTCTCTTCTGGAGGAAGGATGGGGAGGAGCTTCATGAGGAGGTGGAGCACGGAGAGATCCTCCCCAACCATGACGGAACCTTCCAGATGAGTGTGGACCTGGACCTTTCATCGGCGGCGGCTGAAGACTGGAGGAGGTACGACTGTGTGTTCCAGCTCTTCGGTGTGAAGGACGACTTGGTCACCAGACTGGACAAAGGAAAGATCTGGACCAACTGGGGTGAGACTGGGATCAGGGGGTGAAGGTGGGGACACATTTCTGTCTCTCTGATGGTCCAGATCATGGGTTTGAAGAGTTGGACAGAAGTTTTGTTTCTTTCATTGTTGTTTGCTGTTTTCTGTGTAACTTTAGAGTTCAGATAATCAATAAACCACCCGGGACCCAGACAACGGTACCAGAACCCTAACCCGGTACCTGCACAGAAGACGGAAGCCTTTGAATCAGTGATAGTTCTGTTGGTGGTGGCGGTCCGATGTCCACTGGGCTTTCATTCATGCAGGACGATGTCAGTAAAGTCAGTTCATGTCCTCAGCGGAGGAGGTTCTGATTGGACCTGGATCTGTTAGCAGGACGATCCAGAACTGCGGGGGAGGTTCTGATTGGACCTGGATCTGTTAGCAGGACGATCCAGAACTGCGGAGGAGGTTCTGATTGGACCTGGATCTGCTTGTTAGCAGGATGATCCAGAACCCAGTGAATGTTGACGTGAAGCTAGGAGGGTGGGACACGGGTCCAACATGAAGTCCTTCAGTACCGTGGGAAGACACGTTGATTCTAACGCTCCTTTATGGAATCAGCGTTCTTCACCACGTTCCTTCGTTTCTCCAGAAGCTGGGATGTAAAACGTTCCCCATATTCCTGATGTGGACCAGGATGTTATCAGAACCTTGTGTTTCTCCATGAGGGCAGGTCCACAGAGCTGTGGGACTGTCCAGCCTCAGCTGAGGGACGCAGCGTTCCAGCGCTTCGGAGGTTTCAGTCTGGAGTTGGAGAAAAAGTATTTTGGATCCATTTCATTTTTCAGAAGTTTCTAGTTTTAAAGTCAAACCTCTGTCAGAACATTAGAACATTGGACGAGTCTCCCTGAGACTGGAACCAACATCAGGACAGAAAGCAGCACAGACCGTCCTCCTGTGGACAGGTGGACATGAAACCACCTAAACAGGACGGCAGGACCACCAACCAGGTGGTGTCCGTCTGCAGGACGGTTCTGTTGGGACATGGACGTTGTTCTCTGACCTGCTTCACCTGTGCAGGTGTTGACTTGTTTTCTGCTCTCCAGAGGAACCCACTAACGTGAACACCATCATCATCATCGTCGTCACTGCAGCGGTTCTTCTCGTCCTCACGGCTGCCGTTGGATTCAAGCTGTACAGACAGAGGACAGGTGAGCGACCCAGACAGAACCAGTCTCTGTCTCCTGGCTTTGATTGGACACTTTGACCTGATGAAGCAAACAGGAGGTGGTTTCAGCTTCAGAGTCCACTCACATCCGTTCACCTGCAACCGTGAGCGGTGGACTGATGCGTCTTTGTTATCCAGGTAAACCTCGTCCACCTTCTGAGGACAGCGCTGAGCTCACGAAGAGACTGCAGCCAAAGGTGGACATGCAGCCGGAGGTGGACATCCAGCCGGAGGGCGTTGGGACAAGGACAGAATGAACGCAGTGAGTGTCTTCGTGTGGGACACTATGTGTAGAAGAACCTTCTGACACGGGGAGATTATTCTCTGTCAGACTTGTGAGACAAGATAGTCTTTGTCCTTTGGTGTCTTTCCCACAACAAAAGGTGAAGCGGTTTCACCTGAAGGGATCTGAGGTTGTTGGACAAAGACAATCAGTCCACCTGGACATTTAAGGTGGACTGATCGGGTTCGGGTGTGGCTTTGTGGCGTTTCTGCTCAGTTCTGTTGGTTCTGTCTCCGCAGGGTTCTGGGACAAGGAGCGGTGTCCCCACATCGTCCTGTTTGAACTGGAGTCCACCGGGTCTTCACCAGAACACGATCCGATCAAAGATATCAGCGACGAGGATCCAGTGATCGATACTTATTGATTAGAGTCTAAACGGTGTCATTTAGATATTTCGGGGATTGTTCTCGTCTCTTCTCTGGAGACGTCAAACAGGATCTTTAAGACTGTCTTCATCCGACGTCCTTAGAACGTCCTCCATCATTACACTTTAACTCTTCGGCTGCTGGGTTGTTTGTGCTTTCCCTTTGTCCTATTGGTCCTCCTGGGGTCATGTGATCTGAGACGAGAGACATCTGACGGCCTCTAGAGTCGTCTCTGCTGTCCGTCCCCAGAAATCCTTCCTTTGCTTCCAGTCCTCCTGGAACCTGCGGCGGGACTCGGACACTAACGAGTCCGGAGGTGTCGGAGTAAACGGGCGTGTCTTTGTTCCTCCCGGACTCCGCCCCTCCCCCAGTGCTTCCTGTCTGTTCACGGATCACAATCACTTCCTGTGTTGTTAACGAGACGAAGGCTGAAGTCGTCCTGCTGGTTCCTTTCTTTAGACAGAAAGTTCTGCTTTACAATAAAATCCCACATTTCCCACGTTTCTTGTTTGATTGCTCCGTCTCCAATCCATGAATATTCCCAGTCTCATTGCTCCGTCTCCAATTCCATGAATATTCCCAGTCTCATTGCTCCGTCTCCAATCCCATTAATATTCCCAGTCTCATTGCTCCGTCTCCAATCCCATCAATATTCCCAGTCTCATTGATCCGTCTCCAATCCCATTAATATTCCCAGTCTCATTGCTCCGTCTCCAATTCCATGAATATTCCCAGTCTCATTGATCCGTCTCCAATCCCATTAATATTCCCAGTCTCATTGCTCCGTCTCCAATCCCATCAATATTCCCAGTCTCATTGATCCGTCTCCAATCCCATTAATATTCCCAGTCTCATTGCTCCGTCTCCAATCCCATTAATATTCCCAGTCTCATTGCTCCGTCTCCAATCCCGTGAATATTCCCAGTCTCATTGCTCCGTCTCCAATCCCATTAATATTCCCAGTCCGATTGCTCCGTCTCCAATCCCGTGAATATTCCCAGTCTCATTGCTCCGTCTCCAATCCCGTGAATATTCCCAGTCTCATTGCTCCGTCTCCAATCCCATTAATATTCCCAGTCCGATTGCTCCGTCTCCAATCCCATGAATATTCCCAGTCCGATTGCTCCGTCTCCAATCCCGTGAATATTCCCAGTCCGATTGCTCCGTCTCCAATCCCGTGAATATTCCCAGTCTCATTGATCCGTCTCCAATCCCATGAATATTCCCAGTCTCATTGCTCCGTCTCCAATCCCGTGAATATTCCCAGTCCGATTGCTCCGTCTCCAATACCATGAATATTCCCAGTCCGATTGCTCCGTCTCCAATCCCGTGAATATTCCCGGTTCTCTCTTTAGCCACGGAGACTCCGTGAACATGACGGACCTCCAGATGCAAAATGAAGAGGAGGAATGACAGTTAGATGAAGGTGATCCTTGAGGAAGTGAGATGGTGGACTCTGGTTTTAGGATTATTTTAAAACATAAAAATTATACAAACACACAAACTCTGGTCCAGTTTCATCACGAGTGAAGCGGAACAGCTGGAACTGGACAGCAGCTTCCTGCTTTGTCATTTTTATTTTTTTAAGCCAGTGACTCACCATAGAGGCTGCTTCTGAGGTCGTTTTTATTTTTCATTAAATCCCTGTTCGTTACACATAAAGTTTTTTTGTGTGGTTTTTTAATCCAACTGGTGGAACCGAGTTTCCTTACCCTGGTACAGTGTACTCATTTAAATACTTCTGTGTCGTCATCGGTTGCCACCTGACTGGGTCCAGCGCGTGACGTCGCGCTGCCAACGTGGAACGACGTCGAACCCGGAAGTGAACTGTCCGGTTGCGTTAGAGGGGCGCGGCAGGCTTTGGGTCTTTTTGGGTCAGTACTTTGGTTCGGGTCCGGTTTATGCTATTAGCGTCGGGCTGAAGACGCGTAAAGGAGCGCAGCGGCGGGTCTTCCTCGCGGGGCTTCTCCAGCGTCTTCCTCAGCTGTCCGCGGTGAAGGTAAGCCGTGCGAGCGGAGCCGCGGCTGCCCGTGTTCGGACCCGGTTCGGACCCGGTTCGGACCCGGCTCGGCTTCCGTGCGGGCTGCCAGCCGAACCGGACGCGGCTCAGTCGGTCCAGGAAGCAGCTGTCAGAGCCACGGAGGAAACCGGATCTCCGTAGAGTTCCGAGCTTCCTATAGGCAGGAATGAACCGCAGTACCTGCTGTAGTAATGATAGTACTGCTACCTCGTCTTCCACAGATACTTCTACGTGTACTTCTACCTTGTACTTCTACGCGTACGTCTTCGCATACTTCTACGTGTACTTCGACGTGTAAAATTCTCTACGCGTACTTCTACACGTACTTCTACGTGCGCTTTTATGCGTGCTTCTTCGCGTACGTCTACGTGTACTTCTACGTGTAATTCTACCTTGTACTTCTACGCGTACTTCTACTTGTAACATTTTCTACTTGTACTTCTACGTGCGCTTCTATGCGTGCTTCTTCGCGTACGTCTACGTGTACTTCTACGCGTACTTCTACGTGTAATTCTACCTTGTACTTCTACGCGTACTTCTACTTCTAACATTTTCTACTTGTACTTCTACGTGCGCTTCTATGCGTGCTTCTTCGCGTACATCTACGTGTACTTCTACCTGTACTTCTACGTATCCTACCACTACTGCTGTTAAACTTGTGTCGTGGAAACGATGAATGAAAAGAACAGCAGTCGTTATAACGTTACTGATTAAAGATGCATTCAGAGGAAAACACACGGTACTTGTAATCGAACGTATTCTGAGTTGAGGTTCAAGCATCTAATTTAATCTGAAGTCTAATTTAATCTGAAGCGTCTAATTTAATCTGAAGTGTCTAATTTAATCTGACGCGTCTAATTTAATCTGAAGCATCTAATTTAGTCTGAAGCGTGTAATTTAGTCTGAAGCGTCTAATTTAATCTGACGCGTCTAATTTAATCTGACGCGTCTAATTTAATCTGAAGCGTCTAATTTAGTCTGAAGCGTGTAATTTAGTCTGAAGCGTCTAATTTAGTCTGAAGCGTCTAATTTAATCTGACGCGTCTAATTTAATCTGAAGCGTCTAATTAGTCTGAAGCGTGTAATTTAGTCTGACGCGTCTAATTTAATCTGACGCGTCTAATTTAATCTGAAGCGTCTAATGTAGTCCGACGCATCTAATTTAATCTGATGCGTTTAATTTAATCTGAAGCGTTTAATTTAATCTGAAGCGTTTAATTTAATCTGACGCGTCTAATTTAATCTGATGCGTTTAATTTAATCTGAAGCGTTTAATTTAATCTGACGCGTCTAATTTAATCTGAAGCGTTTAATTTAATCTGAAGCGTTTAATTTAATCTGATGCGTTTAATTTAATCTGAAGCGTTTAATTTAATCTGACGCGTCTAATTTAATCTGACGCGTCTAATTTAATCTGACGCGTCTAATTTAATGACGCGTCTAATTTAATCTGAAGGGTCTAATTTAATCTGATGCATCTAATTCAATCTGAAGCGTCTAATGTAGTCTGACACGTCTAATTTAATCTGAAGCGTTTAATTTAATATGACGCGTCTAATTTAGTCTGAAGCGTCTAATTTAATCGGAAGCGTCTAATTTAGTCTGACGCGTGTAATTTAATCTGACGCGTGTAATTTAATCTGACGCGTCTAATTTAGTCTGACGCGTGTAATTTAATCTGACGCGTGTAATTTAATCTGACGCGTCTAATTTAAGCGAGTCCGTGTTCTCCCCCAGGTCTATAGAAGCCGACGTGGCCCTTATCTTGCCCCGTCCTGGACCTGGTCCCTGAGCAGGACTCGTGGCCCGGGAAGACTTCCACGGTGCCGGAGATGGATGGGAGGGAGCGGTCCCGGAAGCAGTGGAACGCTTCCTGGTCCAGGTAGTAGACGCCTCCTACCCTGAACAGGTGAGGATGAGGAGGACATTCGGCCTCACTGCGTTTAATTTAATCTGAAGCGTTTAATTTAATCTGAAGCGTTTAATTTAATCTGACGCGTTTAATTTAATCTGACGCGTCTAATTTAATCTGATGCGTTTAATTTAATCTGACGCGTCTAATTTAATCTGAAGCGTTTAATTTAATCTGAAGCGTTTAATTTAATCTGATGCGTTTAATTTAATCTGAAGCGTTTAATTTAATCTGACGCGTCTAATTTAATCTGACGCGTCTAATTTAATCTGACGCGTCTAATTTAATGACGCGTCTAATTTAATCTGAAGGGTCTAATTTAATCTGATGCATCTAATTCAATCTGAAGCGTCTAATGTAGTCTGACACGTCTAATTTAATCTGACGTGTCTAATTTAATCTGAAGCGTCTAATTTAATCTGAAGCGTTTAATTTAATCTGAAGCGTTTAATTTAATATGACGCGTCTAATTTAATCTGAAGGGTCTAATTTAATCTGATGCATCTAATTTAATCTGAAGCGTCTAATATAGTCTGACACGTCTAATTTAATCTGAAGCGTCTAATTTAGTCTGACGCGTCTAATTTAGTCTGAAGCGTCTAATTTAATCTGAAGCATCTAATTTAATCTGAAGCGTCTAATTTAGTCTGACGCGTCTAATTTAGTCTGACGCGTGTAATTTAATCTGACGCGTGTAATTTAATCTGACGCGTGTAATTTAATCTGACGCGTCTAATTTAGTCTGACGCGTGTAATTTAATCTGACGCGTCTAATTTAAGCGAGTCCGTGTTCTCCCCCAGGTCTATAGAAGCCGACGTGGCCCTTATCTTGCCCCGTCCTGGACCTGGTCCCTGAGCAGGACTCGTGGCCCGGGAAGACTTCCACGGTGCCGGAGATGGATGGGAGGGAGCGGTCCCGGAAGCAGTGGAACGCTTCCTGGTCCAGGTAGTAGACGCCTCCTACCCTGAACAGGTGAGGATGAGGAGGACATTCGGCCTCACTGCAATAAAACGACGCTATGTCCAATAAAAGTGTGAGCAAAGAAAAATAGTTGAGATCCATTTTCATGCAATCAGTGAGTTTATTATTGGGCTCGTGACCCAAACCCAAGCCAGGATTATAAATCAGGACTTTACTGATGTTTTATAGGTTGGGATGGGGGAAGCCTCTCATTGGCTGATCAGGCAGCAGTAGAGGCGACCTTCTTCTTCGCCACTCTCCTCCCCGTCTTTCTGGGGACCGGGGCCGGGGCCGGGGCCGGGGCGGCGTTGGCGTTGGCGTTGCCGGCTTTTAGCTCGTCGATGAACGTTTCTATGACGGTGAACTTCTCGGTCAGGTCGCCCAGGTGAGCTTTCAGGGCGTTGAACTCCTTGTAGAGGTCGTCCAGAGCCTCAGAGAGGGGCTGGATCCTGAACCAGAACACAGAGCAGTCCATCAGGTGGGGGGGGTCTTCCTAAAACCGGGGGCTCAGTTTGTCCCTGATTCTGCTATTACCCCAAAATAAAGGCAACCTTAGAATACCCCCATGGAGGCAAAATGGTGCTTTTAGCTTCGAGCTGTTTTTACATGATTTTAATCTCAAAGTCTTCAAAACGCATTTTTCCAGACTGAATCAAAGACAAGCGAAGAGACGAGCCGGAACAAAGGCCGCTTGTTCTCCCGTTTGTTCTAAGGAGCGAACCGTCTGGCTGGGTTTGTCCTCCGGGCCCAAAATAAAGCTCCGCGGCTGCTGCCATCGGGCGGAGACAGAACGCTGCTCCTGACCGGTGGAACCCGGCAGGCGCCAACAAGGAGGTTTGGTGTTTCCTGTTTCTGCAGGACGCCACGTCGTTATAGGGCCATAAATACTGGAAGTATTTCAGTCTCCACACGCCTTTTACTTTCTCCCTCTGTGTTTCTACTTCCACACGTTTAGCCGCTGAATTTAACGACAGCCACGTTTTAAGATTTGAATCTCACTTTAATTAACACTAAAACGAATCATGTTCCTCCCCGCTGTGTCTGAAGGACAGGCTTTTAATGAACATATCACTTCTCATTCAAGTCTTCCTGTGAGCGTCTGGCCAATCAGCACTCAGAATGACGTCGATAAACGCATTTAGCTCTTTTAATTCAGTAGAAGTATTAATACTGCAGAAACAGTTAAAAACAAATTAAAAACAGGATCAAGTGTTAAAAGCAAATCCTTTTCAATGCAGTGAAAAAATTATGACATCATCATTATCAAAATATGTCCCTAGTAATGTCTCCCCCACAGGTTGGACTCTACCTGGCGTAGTCCGGCAGCAGGGACTGGTGGTCGTTCTGCAGGAGTCCTCTCATCTGGTTCAGGATGTCGAACCTCCAGTTGTCCAGGATCTGGGTCAGGTTGGCCACGCCCCTCATGTTCACCTTCTCAGCTGGGACAAGAAGGACAAATTTACTGCTGCTGCACCGAAGATGTTAACGTTTGACTGAGAACATTCGGGACAGATTTATACTGGTGCTGATCCGGGTCGATGTGGGCCCGCTGGTCATTATGTTCATCGGACATATAAACCAGCTGAGCACTGATCCTGAATCAGTCTGCTCGGTTGAGCATCACCAGGCGGAGCCCTGAATTTGACCTCTGACCCCGAGTAAACAGAGTAAACTGGGTGTTCTCACAGCCATCCTTGTAGTTCCATTCCCCGGTGGCTTTGGCCGCAGGGCGTCGCCTCTGGGCCAGGACCGTTGTCACGGTAACAGCCAGGAACAGCAGCAGCAAGCTCAGTTTGGGCGTCATGATTGGACCGGCACCTGGAGGGGGAAGATGGACGGGTTATGGACTAACTAATCTGCTGGGCGGGGTCTGAAACGCATCTGTTTGTGAACAATAAGCTCCGCCTCCTGCACCACTGGGGTCAAAGAGTGTGTGTGTATCACTAGTGTGTAACCAGCACTGTGTGTGTGTGTGTGTGTCATTAGTGTATAACCAGCAGTGTGTGTGTATCACAAGTGTGCAGTAACACACACACATCTACAGTAACCCACCTATAATAACACACACACACACACCTATACTAACACCTGCAGTAACACACAGACTATACATCAGATGTGTGTGTTTCTACTTTTACCTATTATTTGAGAGCTGCTCAGAATAAATGTTTAAACTCAGTTTAGCTTTAGAGGTTTGATCCAAACGTCCGTCAAAATGTCTCATTTAGTCAAAAACAATCAAATTCAGTCTCATTCATGTATCCTGATACACAAACGGTTCCGACTGATGAGCTCTTTGTCGGTCTGAGACTCAGTAGAAGTTTATCTGGATCCGAGATCACCGGATCCAGATCCAGATCCAGACTGACCTGAGACCAGATTGGAGGTAAACCTTGATCAATTTAAGGATAAATCACTTACCTGAGAATAAACTCCCAAAACGTGGCATCCGGATAAACACACAAGCATAAACAACAACAACAACAACAACATGCATGTTTGTCTCCACTGCATTAAATCTCATTAGACTGTGCGAGTTAGATAAATAAAGAATATTTAAAAATGATTCAGACTCATGCTGAACATTATAATTCATTCCTTCTTCATTACACCATGAAAGCAGTCAATGTAAGACGATGTTACAAAGCAGCAGCAGCGCTGAGAGGAGCGTTTGATTCGCCTGCATTCGTGCTAAAAGCTACAGAGACCTGAATAAACGCGTCTCTCTGCACGTACCTGCGCGTAAAGGTGAAGGTCGTCGACTGCAAAGCGTCCCAACAGAGCAGACAGAAGGCAGCAACAGGCAAGGAGAGAGGGAGGAAACACACCCTACTGCACACTGGCATGCATCTACATGCATATAAAGACACACACACACACGCACACACACACACACACACACACTCTGACCGAAACACACCCATTCCACATCTTTATGAGGCTCGCTGGTCAGCATAGTGTGGTTTAGGTCTGAGGCAAAGCTCCAGTACTGACCAGTGTGTGTGCGTGTGTGTGTGTGTGTGTGCGTGCGTGTGTGTGCGCGTGCGCGTGTGTGCGTGTGCGTCTTTTTGCCAGCCTGTGCTTGCGAGTCGAACTATTGCCCAATAGCTAAAAATGTTGGCATCGTTGAAACTGTGAGAAAAACAAAGTGATTTCACTCTGGCTGCATCATCTTTAACTCCCGACATTCTTCCTACATTACGTTATTTATTATATTTTTTTGTGATCGTATTTTTATTCATCGCGTGTCACAATGTGACAGAAAGAAACGAAGGAAAACCAACAAATGTTAATTAAAAATAATAATTTAAGTCAGAAGTCGGCTATTTGAGATTCATCCTCTTCCGTGATTGGGTGCTACTCGTTTTGACTTCCGGTCTGATCCGTTGCTAAGTAACAGAAGCTAGCGGTTGGGAATACACGGTGTTTGAAGTGAATTCCACCGCTACTTGGTGTGATTATGTCCGGTATCAAAGACGGGGAGTTCACGGCGACCATCTACAAACTGGTGAGAGCGTTGCTAGTTGAGACTAGTTAGCGTCGACCTAGCTGCTAACTAAGTTACCTCAGTTTGACGGTCTTTACGCCGCTCGCGATAGGTCGTGATTCTTTTTGATACGCTGCTAATTACTTCAGGATTATCCCTTTTATAGAACAACAGAGCGATTTGACGTAATGTAACGGAACGGGCTCGTTCTTCGTTACCGCCCAGCCACGGCGCGTTACACCGTTACTCGTCACTTCGACGGCGCTAGCGATAGCGGTGTCTGATTAGCATGTTGCGTTAGCTCATCTTCTTGAACGGATGTAGCATTTCAGGTAGCATTTCCCTGCTATCTAGCTAAAGCTAAAGCTAAAGCTACCGGTAACTATTATCGTTACTGTCCATCTGTGCTCCAGATCAAAGATGGACAGTACGTGGAGGCGATTCACATTCTGAACGGACAACTCCAAAGGCACAGCAAGGTGAGCGTGGAACAGTTCAGTCACCTGCGTGGGGAGTTCACGCATTTCTGACAGGAGACAAAGGATTGATTAATATTCAAGCAAAATACCAGTGAACATTATTACTTCTTACTACTCATCATGTGTTTTTCCCTGGGGGCGGTTAAACGTAGTGTCTACTAACAGCCCCCCCGTTCCTGTCTGACCCCATCCTGGGGGCAGTTAAAGGTCTACTAACAGCCCCCCGTTCCTGTCTGACCCCCCAGTCCAGGGCAGCTCTTTCCCTGCTGGGATTCTGCTACTATC
>NC_090912.1:342707-405728 GCF_040956055.1 Brachionichthys hirsutus
GAAAGATCAATGCCTCCATGACCATGCATGTCGGCATCGGACACGAATGATGAGCGAGGTGACTTCTACTCAACACAGAACCGTGTTCAGGGGGGCTAGTCCGGTCCGCCCTGGCTGGATCAGAACCCATCCTCAGTAGAACAGGCTCTCTGGATCAATAACCGCTGACGGTCGTTCCCTTTATTCTATCATTGCCTGATTAGCTACAGCTTCTCTGTGATGGTGCATCTGCCCCCCCCCCCCCCCCCCCCCCCAGCAGGCCCCCCACGCTCAGAGGTTTGGCTACGCACCCTGCAGCAGGAAGAAGCCGACCACCCCGTCCAGGTTGATGTGCTCATGTTGCTGCTCCAGGAAGGACGCGCCCCTCGAGACGCTGGTCAGGACGTCATCGATCACCTCCGCGCGCGACCCGGACACCGCGGCAAACGCAGCGAGCAACGCGGCCAGCTGGCGCCCCGCGGCCCCCATGTCCTCCGTCGGATGATCCCAATCTGGAGGCTCCGGGCAGAGAGGGAGGCAAGGGGAGGAAACAGATGTGACGTCATAACGAAACCCAAAATTCAGATGATAAATATTTTATTCAATCCCAATCCAAATATGTTCGCATAAATCCTTTAAGGGACGTTAAGTGACTTATTTGAAGTTGAAATAAAAACGGTAGAATGTTTAATTGTTTTAAATGTTGTAAATGATCCAATCAGGTGTGTAGACTGGTTTCCACGCCTGATTGGATAATTCATGTCTAACGGATCTACTTGTTTGTCATTGACAGTAGTCATGGCAACGCGTTATCATTATTAGATATATATATGAACGCGTCATGAACTCTGCGCGCCCTTTAAATGTGAGGCTCCGCCTCTTTCTCTGAGCCACGTCATTCCAAACAAACATGGCGTCCTCCGGCGCCAGCGCCGTGTTTGTGGCTGTCTTCGCGCTGGGCGCGGCGCTTCTGCCCGTTTATTATGCGCCGTGTTCCGGTGTCGCTCTCCCGGCGGCGTGCGGGGCCGTTCTGACCGGGCTGGTGGTTCTGTGTCTGCGGGCGCTGCGGCACCGGGACGCGGGGACTGACCGGCGCGTGTGCGTGCTGGTGCTGGGGGACATCGGTCGCAGCCCCCGGATGCAGTATCACGCCCTGTCCCTCAGCGAGCACGGGTATCACGTGACGTTTGTGGGGTTCTTAGGTAAGACTGGCACACGGCTAATAAAACTTTATACAGTTGTCCATACGTTTGCCTGAAATCGGATTAATAAAGTTTTATTGAATGAGTGACCCATTAGAAACACTGCAAGTATTTACCTACTTATAAATACGAGACAGCGCACTGCCCCATATATCATGTGACTCTTGACCACCTGTTCTTGATTGGTCGACGCCCATCATGTGACTCCTGGACCTTTAAAACCTGCCCCAGACTCTGTATCATCTTATGACGTCACTATTCGCCTCATCCGACCGCCTTAAAGGATCTCTTTTTATTTATTTACGCGTTCTGTGAAATGGTGTCGTCCCAGAGAGCAGACCTCATCAAGACGTGCTGAGCCGGGAGACGATCCGGATCGTCCCCATCGCAGACGTCCGAGGCGTTCGTTCGAGGTGGGACGTCCTCCGAGGGTCCGTCGGGGTCCGTCGGGGTTCGGGTTAGCTAGCGCTAAGCTAAAGCGTCGTGTTCTCGTTCCAGTGGGACCCGAGCTCATCAGATACGTGACGAAGGTGATCCTCCAGTTTCTGCAGCTTCTTCTCGTGCTGCTGACGATGGAGACCCAGTCCCAGGTCCTGCTGCAGGTAGAGAACCCGGTCCGCAGGCCGGACCCGCCGTAGAGAACCCGCCGTAGAGAACCCGGTCCGTAGGTCGGACCCGCCGTAGAGAACCCGGTCCGCAGGTCGGACCCGCCGTAGAGAACCCGCCGTAGAGAACCCGGTCCGCAGGTCGGACCCGCCGTAGAGGGCCCGCCGTAGAGAACCCGGTCCGCTTCCTGCTTCATTCCTGACATTCTGAGTGTCGGGTTGCGGCTGAGTTTTAACGACGTTGCCGTGGTGATACTTCACCGACGCCGGGCGGTCTTTCCACCGCCGTTGCCTCGACCCGGCGACCGCTGACGTCTCCTGCTCGGTCTGCTCGTATCCCAGAACCCACCGGGCCTACCCGGCATCGCGGCGGTTTGGCTCGTGCACGTCCTGCGCGGCAGCAGATTCATCATCGACTGGCACAACTACGGCTACACCATCATGGCCCTGAGCCTCGGCCACAGACACCCGGCGGTCCTCCTGGCGAAGTGGTCAGTGCTGTCCCCGGGCCAACCGCCGGGAGCGCGGAAGCTCGTCCTTGACGTGGACGTCCTCTTTCAGGTACGAGCGCGTCTTCGGCCGCCTGGCCTCTCGCAGCCTGTGTGTCACCGAGGCCATGAGGGAGGACCTGCAGAGGAACTGGGGCATCAGGTAGGAGGAGCAGATCCAGATCTCCACCCAACTAGGCCCCGCCCCTCCCCAGAACGCACGCGTGAGTCCGATCGTCTTCCCGTGTCTGCAGGGCGACGACTCTGTACGACAGACCGCCGTCCGTCTTCAGAGAGACGCCGCTGGAGCAGCGTCACGGTCTCTTCCTGAGGCTGGCCGGGATCTGCCCCCAGCTCCAGGGCGGGTGAGAACGTGGAACGTAGAACGTCCGTGAACGATCACCTGACCTGAGCTGTGCTGCTCCAGGTCTGACGAAGACGGGGCGGGGGTAGAGAAGACGCTTTTCTCAGTCCGTGACCTCGCTGATGACGCGGTGGCGTTGAGGGCGGAGCGACCGGCGCTGCTGCTCAGCAGCACCAGCTGGACAGGTGAGAGGGAGGAGCCTGATGATTGGACCGAGCCGTGTCTGTACGTGCCTAACATGCTCCTCCCCCTCCCCAGAGGATGAAGACTTCTCCGTCCTGCTGGAGGCGCTCGAGGGTGAGTCGGGGTGAGACGGGACATTCCTTCGTTGCCATGACGCCTGACCTCGGTCTGTGCCACCAGAGTATGACGGCGTCGTTGAAGGGGGCGCGGCGCTGCCGCCGCTGGTCTGCGTGATCACAGGTAACCTCTGCTCTTCATCACGTCTGGTTCCGGACCGGCGGCGTGACCCAGCTCCTGTGTTCGGGCAGGTAAGGGTCCTCAGAAGGAACACTACAGGAGGCGGATCGACGGCCTGCGTCTAGAACACGTGACCATCTGCACGCCGTGGCTGGAGGCGGAGGACTACCCGCTGTTATTAGGTGAGACCCAGAAACGGGGAGGGCTTCCATCCGGACCCAGACCAGGAGCGATCTGGATCATTGTCAGCTGGTCCCTGATCCAGAATCGGACTAGTTATCCCTGAAGTTAGATGAGATCTAGCCCCCGTCCCAGAACCACGAGGAACCCTTCAAAGGACGAGCTGGGTCACCGCCAGAACCTGATGGATCGATGCTCGATCCGGTCACACCTTTAGAATGACATTTATCAGGATCTGTTCAGAACCTCGACTCATCCTGCAGGAGAACCAACACATAGCAGCAGAAGGTACCAGAACCCAAAGGTCAAGGGTCAGATACTGAATCAGGACCAAACGGGCTTTAAAACTAAGACAAGAACACAGAGTGTGTGTGTGTGTGTGTGTGTGTATATGCGTGCGTGTGTGCGCGTGCGTCTGTGTGTGTGTGTGCGTGTGTGTGCACGTGCGTGTATATGCGTGCGTGTGTGCGCGTGTGCGTGTGTATATGCGTGCGTGTGCGTGCGTGTATATGCGTGCGTGTGTGTATATGCGTGCGTGTGTGTGCGTGTGTGCGCGTGCGTGTGCATGTGCGTGTGCGTGTCCAGGTTCAGCAGATCTGGGCGTCTGTCTCCACACGTCCTCCAGCGGTTTGGACCTGCCCATGAAGGTGGTGGACATGTTCGGCTGCTGCCTGCCCGTCTGTGCCATCCACTTTACCTGGTGAGAGCGCACGTGCACGCGCACGCACACAGGATGCGAGCTCTGCATCGCGCGTTCTTCGGCGAGGACTTGCTCCTCCCCCTCCGTCCCAACGCTGGGATCTCGTCCCCAGTTTGGCCGAGCTGGTGAGACACGAGGAGAACGGCCTGGTCTTCAGGGGGTCCCGGGAGCTCGCGCTGCAGCTGAAGGTGAGCGCCGGTCAGCGGGAGCGTTTCCCAGGGTTCCTCTGACCCGGGTCGTTTGTGTCCAGTCTCTCCTCTCAGAGTTCCCCAGGTCAGAGGGCAGACTGGGTTCCTTCAAGAGGAACCTCCAGGCCAGCAGAGGGCAGCGCTGGGACGACAACTGGAACCAGACCGTTCTGCCGCTGCTCTCGCCTCCCTGACGAGAAGCGGGGCGTGGCACCCGTCCGTGCGCTCGGCGGGTCCTCCTTGCTGCCGAAGCGGGACAGGACTCTGGTCTGGATCCGGATCTTCCTGGTCCATAAAGACTCCGATGGACATTTGTAAATAAACTTTATTCTGATCGTTTGAACAGTTTGATCATTTCTATCGGAGAGTCTCTGCTGTACGGAAACACGCCGGCGACCCCGCCCGGCATCACCTGGTGGCCGACGCCCTCCTTTGCTGTGGGGACAAACATCTGCAGTGAGACGAGAACCTCGGCACCGGGACGGAACCCCGACGACCCGGCTCACCGAGCTGCTGCGTGAAGCCGCTGTAGGTCTCCTGGTTTCTGACGGTGGAGCAGATGAAGACGTCGGGGGACGAAGACCTCAGGATTCGAACCAGCAGCTTCGCCAGGCCGGCGGCCACGCCGGGGTCGTACACCACGTCTGCAGGGCGAGTTCAAAGGCACCCGCTGGTCACTCAACACGCCACGCGGGGTCCTCCAGGAATGAACTCTGACCTGAAGCGATGACCGTCTCGGCCCCGATCCGGCCCAGTTGTCCCTCGGTGGCTGCCGTCCAGTCCAGCCGCTCCACGCCGACCGCAGGAGAGGTCAAGCCGTTCAGCCGGACGTTGCTCCGGAGCGTCTGCAGGACTCTGGGGTGACCGTCGCTGAAGACGAACCTGCCGGGCCTGCAGGAGCGGCAGATGGCGATGCCGGCCAGTCCCACGCCGCTGCCCAGCTCCAGGACCGTCCTGCAGGACGAGAGGACGGAAGTCCTCCGTTCAGCGAGACGGCGGGGGGCCCGGAGGCGGAGCTCGCTTACCTGCCGGCGAAGACCTGCCGGTGATCCAGAGCCCACTCCGCCAGGTAGAGGGCGGCTTCCCAGGTCACCAGGCCGGTCGTCCCCTCCGAGATCAGAGCGGCGTTCTCCAGGAGGCTGACGGCCTCGCCCCCGGGCTGCAGGACCCGACAAGCAAAGGGGGAGGGGCTCTAACTTTAGTCCATCTGACGGCTTCCACGTCGCTAAAGAGGACGAGGTGACGCGAGGAACGCGTTTCTGGTACCAGGAAGTAGCTTTTGTAGAACTCTGCGGCGTCTTCGGCTCCAACGACCTCAGCCAGAGCGTCGTACAGCTCGTCCAGCGGCTCGCAGCCTGCAGCCTCCTGCTGAGGGCAAACAACGCCCAGGGAGCTTCAGTGAGTCCTGGAACCAGCCTGAGCAGCGATGCTACCATTAGCACGGAGGTGATCGACGGAACCGACCCGTCGGATGAGCTCAGAGAGGAACGTCCTCCTGAACCGGGCCGACGGCGGGAACGTCCTGCACACAGGGTGGAGACAGGTCTGCGGAGCGGAACGGGTCCGTTATTGATTACGTCTGACCGGCCGGGACGGTTGAAAGGTTCACTTTATACTTGCGTGTTTCAAGATGTCCAAAATCAGGTCGGATGATTTATTGCTTTCTAGATCTTTTTCTAAAACCTGCGAAGAATGAACAAATCAGTCTTTATGTTGTTTTTATTACTCCCAACGAGCTGAATCTGCTGCATTAGCAGCAGCTAGCGTAGCAGCAGCTAGCGTAGCAGCAGCTAGCGTAGCAGCAGCTAGCGTAGCAGCAGCTAACGTAGCAGCAGCTAGCGTAGCAGCAGCTAGCGTAGCAGCAGCTAGCGTAGCAGCAGCTAGCGTAGCAGCAGCTAGCGTAGCAGCAGCTAGCGTAGCAGCAGCTAGCGTAGCAGCGTCTCGAGCCGGACACACGGCTCTGCTGCACGCCGGTCCGTCCCAGCTGGTGGCCGCTGAGAGCAGCGTCGGGCCGTCGTTAAATGGAGACCTTGTGAAAAGCTCTTCCGGTCTCACTCACCGTCCACGGAAACGCCGCCAGACGTCTCATAACGAAGAAGCAGGCCTGAAAGCCCCGTAAAGTATCCGCTTTGGAGGCGTCGCTGTCCATCTTCAGCGTGCCTTTGGCTACTTCCTGTTTACCCACAATGCCTCGCGAGAACTTGCCTTCTTGCTTTTCCGCTGATGACGTTACTGCATTTTTACCAACAACGTAAAAACTGCCGAACCGGATGTGGATGTTTTCAGTTCAAATAAGCACCCGTTTCAGATACAACGTGGACGGTTTGCATATGTTTGAATCTTTGTTTAATATTCATCCCACGCAGTGGTTGGTGGAACAAACACATTCAACGGTTAATGGAGGACAGTAAAAATGTTTATGCAAATATATTAGTTTAGCGTCTTTTAAAATATACTAGGTATTAATTTAAATCCGTTCTAATTCCTTCTGCCACGTTTTTTAAACCTTAGACCGTCAGAATAATGTAATTTCATCCCGCTCTTTTCTTGCTGTGTCACTGCGGGTGCAGATAAATCTCTTTACAGTTGGTAAACTCCTCTTTCACCAACAGACAGGAACGAGCTGTTTACGGGTGAGACACAAGTTTATTACAATATTGTTAGATTAGTAGTAGTGGTAAATATTTGTTTACAATCGGAGTTCTCGTGATTGCAGGGTATCAGTGGAACTAACTGTTAATAAAGTACACATTTAATTTAATTATAAGAAAATTTTGAATTCTTGAAAAAATAAGTGGGTTCAGTCACAAAATTATAAAATATACATGCCAAACTAATTTATTAATGCAAAATAAAGATATTCCTAATCTCGTTGTATATCCACTATGCAATGACAATAAAGGCTTACTTTATATATAAAACAACAAAACTGTGCAAACACTTTTCTGAATCTTTCTTTTCTTTTTAAATATTTTATTGAACCAGTGAAAATAAAAACTCTAAATGAGGATAACATAAGTATAGGAAAAAAAAGGTGCCAAAATCGTGGGGATATATAAATACAAGAGCAAAAACAAACAAACAACAACTTACGTTCAAATACATTACAAATAAGGCATTTTAAATTCAAATATAGGAGCAGTAATGCAGCAGAATTAAAATAATAAATACGTTTTTATTTCTATTGCAGTTTTGTTTTGTTTTCTAATTTTTCAATTAGAAATATTTTCAATGCAAACATATTAAATTCGTTTGTAAATCCAGAAAGAGGGCTTATTATTTCTCCATTGGCACAGTGAATATGATATTTACCCACCAATAAACTTACGTTGATGATATGATATCTGTAACGGATGTTGAATCACTTTTTATCGCTTCTGTTTCTACGGTCGCGTTAAAAAGGAACCAAAATACAGTGAGCGTGTTTCTCGCCGGCGTCTTTTATGTACCGGACTGACAACAAACAATATGGCGCCGCTCGCTACTGCGCTAAACTCCGCCTGACGGATCTCAATGGAAGGCGACACGTCGCGTCTCTGTTAAAGAAGGTAGAATTATTATCATTATTACGCTACTATTATTTTATAGTCCGACTAGTTACACCGATGAACGCTGATACTCGGTGACGTAGCTTCAATCGATTTAAATAAAAATCTGATTTCCAGCACTTTTAGTTTTGAACGCGACGTTGGAAGCTTGTGGGCGGGGCCAACGTCGCGTTATAATCTATATCGCGTTTCAGGTTTCCGTCGTGTTGTGTCGTGGTTTGCTCGTCGCTCATCCGGTTGCCTCGGGCTTTAAATGTTGCCACAACAAAGTCAATATCTGAAGGACGGAAGAGGTCAAGCGTTCAGCGCCCACGTGATCCGGTTACACACAGAAAACGTTCGGTCATAGCTCTCTACGGATATTATCACCTCCATGTTTGTTTGCCAGATTATTCAAGAATTATTGTGAAACATATCTTTTAACTCACAAACGGCCAAATGCATGTTTAAAGCAATAACTTTACTGACCAATAAAAATCCAGCTAATGATTCCTATTATTAAAGTCACCGCCGGGGTCTTAATGTTCCTGCTTTGTGTGAGTCCGTTTCCTTCATCTGAGATTCTAATGGCCAGATCGTCTCTGGTTCACCGTCCATTGGACTCAGTGAAGCCTTTGAGGACGTCCGGTTCCCTTTCATCTTGTCCCGTCCATCGGACTCAGTGAAGCCTTTGAGGACGTCCGGTTCCCTTTCATCTTGTCCCGTGGTCTTTGAGCTCCCCTCTCTGGTTTAACGTCTGGCGAGGACGTCCGGTTCCCTTTCATCTTGTCCCGTCCATCGGACTCAGTGAAGCCTTTGAGGACGTCCGGTTCCCTTTCATCTTGTCCCGTGGTCTTTGAGCTCCCCTCTCTGGTTTAACGTCTGGCGAGGACGTCCGGTTCCCTTTCATCTTGTCCCGTCCATCGGACTCAGTGAAGCCTTTGAGGACGTCCGGTTCCCTTTCATCTTGTCCCGTGGTCTTTGAGCTCCCCTCTCTGGTTTAACGTCTGGCGAGGACGTCCGGTTCCCTTTCATCTTGTCCCGTCCATCGGACTCAGTGAAGCCTTTGAGGACGTCCGGTTCCCTTTCATCTTGTCCCGTGGTGTTTTACTAGGTCGTCGGCGCTGCTGGAGGCTGACCCTGAGCGGACGCCATGGTGCTGAAGGTCTTCTTCCCTCAGTGCTGCAACAGGGCGGACAGCGGCCTGCTGGTCGGCCGCTGGATCCCCGCCCATGACTCGGCGGTGGTGTTGGCCGTCATCCATTACCCGTTCATCCCCGGACAGGTCAAGCAGTACATCCAACAGGTCTCTGCATCTGCATTTCTCTTGGTCTCTGTGAGTCCTGATTGATCGACGTCTTCATCAGCTCCTCCTCCTCCTCCGAACATCCAGATGCAGGCCCGGAGCCTGGTGGAGCTCTCGGTTCTGGGCTCCTGGAGTTTACCCAAAGAGGACCAGGAGGGCATGGAGAGCTTCCTGCGGGACCTCAGCACCGTCTTCCCGCAGCAGCGCTGGCTGCAGGTCAGGCGTGAGGTGGGAAAGATGGGATTCACCTGCCAGGTCCTGGACCAGGATCAGAGTGAGACCCGCCCCCTGACTCGGGCAGCTTCTCCGGAGCCTGTTTCACGCGGCGCATCGGAGTCGGGCCGGATTTCAAGCGTTTTGCTTCAGTTTCCCTTTTTTAACCCGTCAAGAACATGAATTTACCTTTCAGACGGAAGAGCGGATCGGCAGCAGACTGAGGAAAAGAACAAGCGGCTTGAGGTGGCAGGCGAGGAAGACGAGGAGGAGAAGGTGATCTTCATCCACTACGAGCAGAGGAAGGTCATGCTGTCACAACTCCACCCCGTCGAGGTTCCTGATGCTGAAGCCGGTCCCTCCTCCGAGCTGAGACAGGTACGAGAGGGACTTTGGTTCCGTCCACTCCACGAGGCACCAGGGTTCAGTCCCGGAGTGAACAGAACCCGAACCCGACCCGCTCTGGTCCAGGTGTTCCAGACGGTGGCCCGCAGCCGGCCTCTGTTCGTCCTGGACAAGTACGACGACGGGCCCCTGAAGTCGACCCACTGGCAGTCGGAGGGTCGGGAGGCCAGCATCATCGTGGAGCTGCTGAAGCAGGCCTCCGTCCCGCTCTGCCTGCTCCTCAGCTGGCTGCTCTCCGTGTGGACCTGGATCCGGAAGGTCCGGTGAGACACGTTCCACCTGTTCCCACTCAGTTCTAGGAAGAACCTCTCAGGCCTTCGGCGCCATCTCCAAAGACGCTGAAAGATTCGCTGGATTTTAATGCTGCTGACGGACGGACGGAGGGACGGGCGGAGGGACGGCGCCCTAACCTCATTGGACGGCATTAAGAGGCTCGGTTTAGCAGGCCGATGTCCCTGATTGTCTTGCGTTTCCTCTTTAGGGTCTTCAGCTGTGTCCCGCTGCGCTTCCTGCTCAGCAAACTGTCCACCTGCGACCAGCTCAGCTACAGAACCGAACACCTGAAGACGCTGAGCTCCGCCCAGCCGGCCGCCGGACACCGGCCGTTCATGAGGTGATGTCAGCTCGCCGGGGGGGCGGTTTCCCTGGAGATCTCGTCCGGGTGACGATGTCCCTCCCGTCCCTGCAGGAAGGCCAACGTGCTGGTGTCGGTCCTGCTGGACGTGTCCCTCGGCCTGCTGCTCGTCTGGTGGCTCTACAGAGACGACCACATCGCCATGTTGGCCGGCGCGCTGCTGCCGGCGGCCGACGTGAGGCTCGGCCTGAAGGCCGATGTTTCAGTTCATTCTCATTTGCAACGATGACGAAGACGTTTGTGTGATTCCCGGCTGACGGTTCCGGTACCGACAGACAGCAGCCCGTTCTGTGTCTGTCGGGCCTCGCTGCTCTTTGAACCCCTCCCGTGAGCGCTTGGAATGTCCTGAGCGGCGCTTCCTGTCCTCCTCAGCACGTCTCGAAGGAGCTGCAGGAGCTGCTGCAGTGGCTGATGGGAGCTCCTGCTGGGCTGAAGATGAACCGGGCTCTGGACCAGGTCCTGGGTCGCTTCTTCCTGTACCACATTCACCTCTGGATCAGTGAGTCGCAGCGTAAACCACGCATTGTGTCGCTCTGGTGCCCCCTGGAGGCTGTGAAGGCTAACTGCACCCCCGCGTGTTGCAGGCTACATCCACCTCATGTCTCCGTTCGTCGAGCGGATCCTGTGGTACGGGGGCCTGTCGGCCTGCCTGGGCCTGACCTTTGCCCTCTCGCTGCTCTCTGACATGGTCGCCCTGCTGACCTTCCACATCTACTGCTTCTACGTCTACGGCGCCAGGTGAGGCCGGCCTCTTTGAGACCGGGGGGGGGGGGGGGGGCTGTAGATCTGTGGCGACGTAGGAAGAGAGATGACTAAATAATGCATCTGTTCTAAAGTTAGCATGAAGCTCCGGCTGCGGCGTCAGGTTAGCTTACCAAACCTGACGCCGCTGTAGAAAGCTCTCTGGGGCAGCGGGGGGACCACTACTCCCTAAAACGCCTCCTCCTGCTCCTCTGCCAGGCTCTACTGCCTGAAGGTCTACGGCCTCTCGTCCCTCTGGAGGCTCTTTAGAGGGAAGAAGTGGAACGTCCTGCGGCAGCGGGTGGACTCCTGCTCCTACGACCTGGACCAGGTGAGGCCCGGACGCACGCGCCTCCTCCTCCTCCTCCTCCTCCTCCTCGCTGAGATGCAGGTGTTCACCGTGCTCGTGCTTCTGCAGCTGTTCATTGGGATGCTGCTGTTCACCATCCTGCTGTTCCTGCTGCCCACCACGGCGCTCTACTACCTGGTGTTCACGCTGGTGAGATGAATGCGTTAACGAACCCGTCTCGGAGCCCGGCTGTGTGACTGACGCCGTCTCCTGTAGCTCCGCCTGCTGGTGGTGCTGCTCCAGGGCGTCCTCCACCTCAGCGTGGACCTCATCAACTCCTTCCCTCTGTTCGCCGTCGCCCTCCGAGTCTGTCGCTCCTACAGGCTGGCAGGTGCGTCGCCTTGACTTTCATTTTGAGACGCAACGCTGCTGGAGCTACACAAAACGACACACACACACACCGTGGTTTTGTGTAGCTGTCATTTGCAGCTTGGTTTTAGGGCGTCGTCGTGAGACTGACGCAGGTTAGCACAGCGTTCTGTTGTCCCACGTTTTAAAAGCTCATGAACGCAGCAAAGGACAGCTTCTTAGTGCTACTGCTAGCATGCTGGCTAGCACAGACGCAGAGCCTTATTGGGCTGATGATGACTTACCCTCCTCTTCTTCACAGAGGGGGTGAAGTTCAGGGTGCTGAGCGAGGAGCCTGGGACGGCGCTTCACCTGCTGATGGAGGTGAGACGTTCCTAAAAAAACGTGACATCATCGCGCTTGGAGCCAATTGAGAATCTACAGTTTATTCTTTGCGTTTGCTTCCTCAGATTAACCCTCTGCAGTCCAGCTCGGTGGTCCAGACCTACCGCATCCCGACCTACAGCTGCTACCCCAAAGACTCCTGGGGGGCCCTGCTCAAGAAACTGTTCGTCGGGGAGTTGATTTACCCCTGGAGGCACAAAACCACCAAGACTGACTAAAGTAGAGCAAAAGGACGGGGAGGAATGTGAATCGCGTATGGAGGTGTGATCGGTTATTTTCTGTTCAGGAAGAACAATAAACCCGCGCGTGTTCACTTCCTGCTGCTTTCTCGACCTGGGATCATAAACTAACCTTCAAAACAGGAACAAAATAATTAATCGTGAGTTTTATGAAGGAAAACATTCTTCCCTCTTGTTGACAGTCGCTCTGTTTTTACCCATTAGTTTGAATGCTTGGTTTGAGCATTATTTTACCTCCACTTTCCCCTAAATGTTGGTGAGACCGGTAAAGACGCGTGAATAAAGCGTGCTAGAGTTCACAGACTCGGTGGGTGGAGAGTTAAACGTTCCCTCGGGGCTCATTCCATCGCCGTGGAAGCGTGCGTTAGGAGTTACAGACATTAGACGTGTATAACAAATCAGCTAACTGGTTTTCATGTTATTTCAAAATGCAATGCTTATTTTAACCTTGAATGAATTGAGTCCAGCTTAATGATTTAGTTATTCTGTATTTTCCTGTTTCCTCTGAACTGAGGAAACGCTGATGTGCTGCTCAGTCCCTTTTTTAATTCTATTTTACATGCTAATTCGTGTATTTTTTTATTTAACTGTTTTCTTTCTTTAGTAAATCAGCCTGAACCAGCCGTCTGAGGGGATTAGGGTTCGGTGTTTATGCTAAGCTAGGCTAAGGATGGCCCCTCGGTGCTGGACGCGTGATTTACCAGATGTTTAATAGAAATAATAATGCCCGACTCTAAATAATAAACTTAACCCTTTATCACAATCTGTTTAACTGCTCTACATGTTCCATTGCAATCAATAAAATGTACACATTAAACGTATCGATGTCTCATCTATTCCTGAAAAATGAATTCTATAGAATGATTGTGTTTTATGATTAGTCATTGTGGATGCTTGATTATCTTACTGAGGTAATATGATCCATACTTGCCCTCTTTAAGTATCTCAGTGGTGCTGAGGCTGCTTGATTCATTTCTTGGCATTTATTCTGAGAATATGGATTTTGATTGATCAAATCTAAATGAGGGACGAGTCGTGACGTCACACGAAAGGGTTTTTACTCCTGGTTGAACGCCACACAATCAGAGCATCGTTTAGGATTTCTCACTGCAATCAAACTACGGAAAGAGGAATAAACAGCTCGATTTTTATTCTCCTTCAGAACTGTTCCACTAGAAAGAAGAACGTCCAGAAATGTAGTCTCTGAATTCCTCCTTTCATCTCATGTCCAAGCAGCCGCATCAGGACAAGCTGGAGGACGAGCAGCAGTGCGGCACTAGAGGAAGCGTGGCGAGATATTATTAAACTCTTTCTCCTTTTCTGTACACCCGAAAAGATGCCGCTTCTGAGAGCGATCATTTCCACGTTGAGTGGAACTCGCGTGTCCGAGCTCCGGTTTGATGCCGTTAGGTCACGTGATCCATGTCTTTGGCTTTGTTCTGAATGTTTCCAGCAACAAATGACTCATCTTTGTTCACCATCTGCGCGTTGTTGACAACAGACTTTGATGGGCGTTGTGCTAAGCCAATGGACGCCGCTCGCTACGTCACTGCGTGGCCTGCGACCAATCGCTGCATCGAAAGGCGGGGCTCTGCGCCAGAGGGCGGGAACAGAGCGGCCGATCTGTCAGCGTTGTTGTGCGGCGCTGAGGAGCCGCGGCTGCGGTCGTGCGTAAATGGAACAGTCACGGACTGAGATTACGGAGTTGAGCTGGATTTAAACTCCCGCCGCGGATATCAGCGTCTTCCGTTACGGGAAACGGTGATCCCGTGCGAAGAGAGACCTTCAGGGGGCCGGAAAGTAACCGGACATCGGTGGAAGTTCAGCTCCGGGCTACGTGGCTAAGTTAGCATTTAGCTCGCCGTGGAAGCTGCTGTTAGAGGGTGACGTAGCGTTTTATGCGTGCGCGTGGAATGACGCGTGGGTCGTGGAAGTGTCTTCTAGTGACGGTTAGCAAGTGATGCTAGCTGAGCTAGCTGGCCAGCTTGTTGTTCCCTTGCTAGTTTTGCTCGGACTGGCTGTTTTTATCGATCGCATCATCCGGTTACGTCATTATAGCCGTTCGCTGATAAGCCTGGTTCTGTAGCCTGGTTCTGTAGCCTGGTTCTGTAGCCTGGTTCTGTAGCCTACACAGAGGTTCGGCACCGAGCTACGAGCCTTGGTTTGTACTGGAAGGCCGTGCTCCCGGGCTTTGACGTGGGACATTCGGCTCCTCTAAGGTGACCTGTCAGTCAAAAATCAGGGACAGAACCAGCTCCGCGTCTTATCTCGGCCTTTAGAGATGAGCGCGTTTTGGCTTCTGCCTCATCCAACAATGACGTTTACTCCGGACTCCGCTTCGCGCCCTTCGTTTGAGTTTTTAGGAGCATTAATGGCGTAATAAACGCAGAGAGGTCTTGTGAGGACGCACACACGTTTGGGCCCGGATGTGAGGCGGGATGGGCAGCCAGGGCAGCCCGGTGAAGAGCTACGACTACCTGCTCAAGTTCCTCCTGGTTGGAGACAGCGACGTGGGCAAAGGGGAGATCCTGGACAGCCTGCAGGACGGCTCCGCCGAGTCCCCCTACGCCTACAGCAGCGGTGAGTGTCCCTGGGATGATGATGATGATGATGATGATGAGGATGATGATGATGATGATGCTTGCTCACCACAACGAGCTCAGAGGACGCTCCTCAGCCGGAGGCCGGGAGGAGGGGCTAAATATTTCATGAGTAGGAAATCGGGACAGAAGGGCGTCCTCAGGCGCTGATCGGGTCCACCCCTCGGTGATCAGTGCTGTTTAACGGTGACCGATCAATCACCAGAAGCGTTCTGATCCCTTCTGATCTGTTGTTACGGTGCCGGTGTCGGTCCATATCCCTGCGATCAATCAAGTTTATTGAAAGGTTCTGAAAACCAGACAAACGTTTCTGTGTTGATCTGGATCCACCGACGAGGTTTTAGATCCGACGGTGGCTTGATGTTTGCCAGCCGCCGCCGCCGCCGGCCCCGGGGGGGGGTGAGCTCGATTAAGGGGCAGAGGCCGGTCCCTGCAGATGGACCTTTGTACAGGTGTCGTATGTTCCTCTAGGCCGCAGCGACACGCCGGCGTTGGCTCGCATTCCGCCGCCGTTTGAGCCGGTTGAGTTCACGCGAGCTAGCGCGTGCTCAGAGCTCGCCAGGAGAGGTCCGAATGAACCCGTGGACGAACCGGGTGCAGACATCACTTCATTTTGTGTCTAAGAGCACAAAGACGGCCAGGATGGAAGCGCAGCGATCAGCTATTGATTATCTGGGAGGGAGCGCAGCGATCAGCTATTGATTATCTGGGAGGGAGCGCAGTGATCAGCTATTGATTATCTGGGAGGGAGCGCAGCGATCAGCTATTGATTATCTGGGAGGAAGCGCAGCGATCAGCTATTGATTATCTGGGAGGAAGCGCAGCGATCAGCTATTGATTATCTGGGAGGGAGCGCAGCGATCAGCTATTGATTATCTGGGAGGGAGCGCAGTGATCAGCTATTGATTATCTGGGAGGGAGCGCAGCGATCAGCTATTGATTATCTGGGAGGGAGCGCAGCGATCAGCTATTGATTATCTGGGAGGGAGCGCAGCGATCAGCTATTGATTATCTGGGAGGGAGCGCAGCGATCAGCTATTGATTATCTGGGAGGAAGCGCAGCGATCAGCTATTGATTATCTGGGAGGGAGCGCAGCGATCAGCTATTGATTATCTGGGAGGGAGCGCAGCGATCAGCTATTGA
Organism: Brachionichthys hirsutus; assembly: GCF_040956055.1. Classification (NCBI taxonomy): domain Eukaryota; kingdom Metazoa; phylum Chordata; class Actinopteri; order Lophiiformes; family Brachionichthyidae; genus Brachionichthys; species Brachionichthys hirsutus. The sequence goes on from NC_090912.1 coordinate 358,685, forward strand.
TTATCTGGGAGGGAGCGCAGCGATCAGCTATTGATTATCTGGGAGGAAGCGCAGCGATCAGCTATTGATTATCTGGGAGGGAGCGCAGCGATCAGCTATTGATTATCTGGGAGGGAGCGCAGCGATCAGCTATTGATTATCTGGGAGGGAGCGCAGCGATCAGCTATTGATTATCTGGGAGGGAGCGCTCCCTCAGCACTCGGGCCGGGGCGAGGGGGGCGGGTCTTCTTCTGACCACCGCGCTAATCCAGAAGCTAAAGACGCTCCAGTGTGTTCTCACACCAACCCAACCGTGACGTAGTCCTGCCTTCAAATGCAATTCCTTCTGTTTCCATGGTTACAAGTCGGACTCAGACTGAGGCGGTGCTTATCTTTAGGGGCGGGGGTGGAAGCGCCATGTCCCCCGGTGCCGCCGGGAGGTCCTGATGAGTGTTGTGGGTTTAGCTTGATGCGTCTGTCTGCCTCACGCCGGCCTCTGTTTGCCCCCCCTGTTTGCCCCCCCCCCCCGTTTGCCCCCTCTGTCCAGGTATCGACTATAAAACCACCACCATCCTGCTGGACGGGCGGCGAGTGAAGCTGGAGCTGTGGTAAGATCCGCCTCAGCGCGTTCGCCCTGCATGCGGGTCCATGCGGGTCCATGCGGGTCCATGCGGGTCCATGCGGGTCCAAACTGCTCTGACGCTGAACCGGGTCTGCCGGTTCCCCTTGAGTCCGGCTCGCATTCACACGGAGTGTTTACCAGACAGGAAAGGGAACACATCCTCCAGGGCGCGCTATCCCGGCGGTGGTGGATGACATCGTCCCGTCTCCAGGGGCGTGGCGGCACGCCCCTCTATCTCCCTCCCCTCTTCCCGTCCCGCGGGACAGGAAGTACAAATAACGCAAACTAGCTCTTAAGTCGAGTTCATCCGTCCGCCCCAAATACCGAAAATAGCGATGTTAAAAATAAATGTGTGTTTCCAGGCAGGTTTCTCCTCCTGAGCCGGTCCAGAAAGCTTTTATCCGTGGCCTCCGGCGGTTTGACGTTAACCTGTGTGTCTTTTGGCTCCGCCTCCAGGGACACGTCGGGTCAGGGGAGGTTCTGCACCATCTTCCGTTCATATTCCCGCGGCGCTCAGGTGAGGGTTGGATCGGTCGGCTGGACTGAAGCCGCCGGTTCTGGGACAAAGCGGCTCAGCTGGTTTCTGTCCTCAGGGGATCCTGCTGGTCTATGACATCACCAACCGCTGGTCCTTCGACGGGATCGACCGCTGGATCAGGGAGATCGACGAGGTGAGTCCGGCCTGAGGCTGGAGCAGCTTCCTGTGTCCCTTTCAAGTCTCCCGCGTTAATGACAGCCGTTGCCATGGTTTCAGAGGGGATGACGGAAATCTGTTTGGACGTCTGTCTGAGTGGTGGGCGTGTCCTCTGGGGGAAAACGAGGGAGAAACGGCCCTGAAACGATGCATGTCGTTCCGTTAGCTTGACGTTAGCATAAAGGAGGCGCAGGCAGAGACGAGCAGGGGCTGCGTGAACTGTCCCCCCTCCCTTCCTTCCTCCCGTCCCAGCATGCACCGGGGGTTCCTCGCATCCTGGTTGGGAACCGCCTCCACCTGGCCTTCAAGCGGCAGGTTCCCACCGAGCAGGCGAGGGCGTACGCCGAGAAGAACGCCATGACCTTCTTCGAGGTCAGCCCCCTGTGCAACTTCAACGTGATCGAGTCGTTCACGGAGCTGTCCCGCATCGTCCTCATGAGGCACGGCATGGAGAAGTTCTGGAGGCCCAACAGAGGTGAGTGGGGGGGCGGGGCGGGGGCGGGGCTGAGCCGCAGTCGGCTGACGGCTGGCCGTCTCCTCCCCCTCAGTGTTCAGCCTGCAGGACCTCTGCTGCAGGGCCATCGTGTCCTGCACGCCGGTCCACCTCATCGACAAGCTCCCGCTGCCCGTCGCCATCAAGTCCCACCTCAAGTCCTTCTCCATGGCCAACGGCATGAACGCCGTCATGATGCACGGGCGCTCTTACTCGCTCGCCAACCCCGCCGGCGGCTCCAAAGGCAACAGCCTGAAGCGTTCCAAGTCCATCCGGCCGCCACAGAGCCCGCCGCAGAACTGCAGCCGCAGCAACTGCAAGATCTCCTAGTCGGCGTGGGTCAGGTGGGGCGCCGGCGCCGGGGCTGGACAGGTGGACGGGATCATATTACAGAGAATGGGAGGAGCTTGAGACGGGTCACAGCGGACCTGTCCGATACCGTGCAGGAAGTACTTACGCCGCGTGACGCTCGACCGTCCTCGACGTCGGATCAGAACCTGCACTCGTTCCTGTTTTAATGAGCCGGTAACCATGGAGACAGGAGGAAGCCGTCAGTTCTGATCTGTTTTTACTCGCTTTGATTCGAGCAGATGAGAAGGATCCTACCGACCCGGAACCTGGACCGGATCGCCGGGGGGGGGGGGGGGGGGGCGATGCTTGTTACCATGGATACCACCCGTGCTTCTGGGGGTTGTAGTCATGTACTTCCCTGCCACCTCCTCCTCGTTTACCTCTCTGTCCAACACCCAGAACTTGTACAAGTACTACACAAACGTGTTTCCAGCTCCCTGTATTTGTTTGTTGTATCCAGGCAGTGGCAGATGTCAATATTAAGTACTAGTGACGGATACTTGAGTATTACGTTGTGTTTTTGACGCTAGCGGCTGAGACCGGCTGTTCTTTGTTTCCATGGATGCGTCTGCTCTTCGTGAGTCACACGACGGGGAACGATCCTGTAGAGCCGGACGCCGAACGGGTGCAGCGGCACGCACAAAACGCACACTTCCTGTTTGTCAGTGGTCACTGGTTCCCCGTCCCGTCCGCTGGCGGTACGCGGCGGGCCCAGCGGGGGACCCGGAGAGACGGGACATCGCTCGATAGGAAATACGCAACAGGATGAATCATGAGTTCATCTTTTATCGGATGATGTTTCTAAGGCGTCGTCGGACCGTTGGCGGCTTTCATCCTGAGATGGCGACGGTTACGTTGCGATGAGGAAACGGTCTCAAAGTTGTTTGCTGCCATTTGTGAGCTTCGTGCTGCGTTCAGGTGCCGTGGGAGACGTGTAAATAAGGTCGACCTGAACCGGGGGTTGGACTGCATCGCGTTGAAACCCCTGGATTCGTTGACCTGGACCTCCCACAGGGACGGGCGCAGCTTCTCTCTCTGTCTCTGATCTGACTCCGCCTCCATACGCTGTCCCATGATTCATAGCTGCTGAATAACACATCTCTGGAGGGTTCGGCCTCTGCTCGCTGCTCCTCTTGCTCCTCCTGCTCCTCCTTTCTGTTTCATGTGAAGCCGCCACTCCCCCTGCTCCTCTTGCTCCTCCTCCTCCTCCTCCTCTTGGCTCTTTCTGTTTCATGTGAAGCCGCCGCTCCCCCTGCTCCTCTTGCTCCTCCTGCTCCTCCTCCTGCTCCTCCTTTCTGTTTCATGTGAAGCCACCGCTCCCCCTGCTCCTCTTGCTCCTCCTCCTCTTGGCTCTTTCTGTTTCATGTGAAGCCGCCGCTCCCCCTGCTCCTCCTGCTCCTCATCGTCTCCCCGGGTGTTGGCTCGGTTTCCCTCCTCGGTTTAATCTTTAGTCCTTTAATGAGGGGAAAGAGCTGCCCCCGTGGCCCTCGGCATTATGGGTAAGGGATTTAAAGGTGGCTTGTGTTGCAGGAACGATGAGGTGATCATTCGCTGTTTGCTCTGTTCACCTTTGTGTTCTGTGATGTCACAGCCATCCTCCATGTGTGGCTCCGCCTCTTAATTTACAAACCTCTATTTGCAGAATCTCTATTTTTGGGAGGCGCATTGGGGACTGTTTGATGACGATGACTTGTGGAACACTATTCTGGTTTTATTCTTCAACATTTAAGATGCACCTTTTATTCTGTTTTAAATTATTGATTGTACAGTTTTAAGGTGTGGAGAGGAAGACGTTTTCACAATAAAACTATTGAATGTGTGACGTTTGCTGCGGTTTTTCGGTAATCCTGCTAACAGAACCAGAACCAGAATCTCCTCGGTGACGTAATCAGCCTTCTCGTGAATGAGATGCAGCGATTGGTGGATGGGAGGGTCCCGAGTCCAGAACAGAGCTCCATGTCGTCATGTGTTCGGTTCCAGAGCGACGGGTTACTGTTACTGCTGTTACTCTTTGCGTCCAGCAGGCGGCGACCGCGTCAGGAATAATCCGAACCGAAATGAAAACGATAATTCTGAAGAACACCGGGTTAAATGAACTCGGTTCTGCCTCCCGCGTTCTTCTACTTGTCGTTGATGCGTTTTGGGACTGGAAAGTAACGTAACGCGAACTTCCTGTTCCTCTCTTTAGAAGCTCCAGCCCTCAGAACCAAAGAGAAAGTCGTGACTGGTTTATTTCACTGAAGCTCTCACCTGGGAGGAACGCAGCCACAGGTCCGTGAACGCACCTTTACTTCACCTTTACGTCAGCTGATCAGGGGAGATGACGAAGAGGAGAAGTTGGTGATGAAGGAGAGTTAGTCCCGAGCTGTAAATTACAAACAGCGTTTAAACTTTAGACATTTCATTTTCCTTTGCCTGGTTTTCGTATCCGGACGCGCTGATGACGTCACGCGGGTTCTCGTTCTATTCGTTGCGCTTTTAGACGTTCTCTGATGCTCTTTTTCCCAGAGACAGCATGCAGTGGGCGGAGCATGACCACGGGGTCCCTGCAGGTGCGGCTCACCTGGGCCTGTCCCAGCCCGTCAGTGGAAACACCTACGTCATGTACCACGGCACCACCAGCGCCCGCGCGCACGCCATCGTGCACGGGCTTCCTGCGCTCGCCGCTACCCGCTGCACCACCCCGAGTGGGACAAGGTCGTGCTGAAGGTCGTGGTCGTCATCGATCATCAGAACCACCCGCTCCAGAACACCTGCAGTACCGGCTACGACAGCGCCTGGGTCCCGCCCACGTGGGATGGTGTCTGGGACCCCGATCGAATCCGGATCATCGATGTAATCAGACCACGCCCACGACAAGCTGTGGCCCGGAATGACTCCTGGATCAGTGGACCCCCTTGATCGTGGTGGCGGTCCTGCAGCTCCTGCTCTTCGGTGTCAGTAGAGAGTAGGGTCGGATTCCTGCAGCGCTGTGACGTCATCCGGGACTAATCAATAGTCATCAATCGGTGGAGCAATCAGGACAATTTTAACAATAGTTTTGTTTTCATTGGGTGATAAATGATTGATTATGTTCTGGGTTAATTTCATTTACTTAAAATCAAGAAAAAAATAAGAATTTGTATTTAATCATTTGAACTAAAACATCAATTTAACTGTAAATGAACAGTTAATATTTAGTATTCATAAAAGATGCAAATCACAAACATGTGAAATGAACCTTTTTATTTTAATGTTCGTTACACCAAGTAACGCAATAATTCCTAAAAGGCTCAGCTCGACCCGAAACGTTACCGGAAGCTTCGCGTGAATCCTGAAGCTGCAGCTGCAGGCCGGAGGCCGGGGACGTGTGACGTTAGACTCCGGTACCGACCGGCAGAATGAGACTTGGTCCGGTTCTGCTGGGAATGAGAACATCAGCGTTTAGTCGTTACCGGCCACCGGAGGGCCCCGGAGTCCTCCTCCGCTCCTCTCTCCTCATTTCAAGCCTTTGCCAGATTCCCTCCTCCTCCTCCTCCTCCTCCTCCTCCTCCCCCCGCCCCCCCTCCCTCCCCCTCCTCCCCCCTGCCTGCCAGTAGCTCCTCAGACCGAGCAGGGGGCCGTTCATTCCCCGCTGTCGGCGCTCAGCGGATGGGGCTCTCAGCTTGAGCCGGAGGAGGAGGAGGATGAGCGGCAGCCCGTGCGCCCGCAGGCTGGCCCGGCGCTCCGGTTCCGGCCTGCTGGTCGCGGCTCTGGCCGTCCTGCTGCTCCAGACTCTCATCGTGTGGACCTTCAGCAGCCTGGACTCCCCCGGCGGGGACGGAGCCGCCAGGAGCCGCGGGAGGAGGGAGTCCCGGACCGGGGGGGGCCCGCCGCGCGGGACGGCGGCCGCGCGGCACGCGCTGCAGGCGGTAGGTGTGAAAGGCGGGATGGGTCGCCTCTCGTGTTTACAGGTGAGCCCCCCCCCCCGGGGGGAGGATGCTGCTGAACGGCCCCCGATCATTGAGCCACCGGTTACAGGCTCGAGTCCCGCGGCTTTCCCGGTAACCAGGGTTCCGGTGGCGGCGACGTGATGATCACCGGGAACGGAAGAAAGGCTCGATTCTTTCCCGAGAACGAGCCGCCTTCATGATAATGAGGTCGCCGAACGCTATAATTACCGTAAGATTGCCGGTAAAAGTCGTCGCTGATGTTCTTCATCCGGTGAAAAGGAAGATAATAAATAATTGACTGTTTTATGAATGGAGTTCGGCGTGACGGATGCGCTCCTCTTTAGAATGAGAACAACGCTTTTGATGGATCTTAATCTGCGGAATAAACCTGATTTAGGGCTTTGATTAGAGCCTTCAGCGGCAGCAGAGCTCCTGGAGCTCATCTCAAACGCTTCCGGAGTTTCTTCACCGACCAGAACAAACTCTGAGGTTTTTTATTTTTGTGATTTTTCATCGTCCGTCTGAATGTAGCAGCTTTTAAGCAGGTCACACACTAATGTGTGTGTGTGTGTGTTCTGTCCTTTCATTAGTTACCCTGTGATCTCCACTGTGTGTGTGCGTGTGCGTGTGTGTGTGTGTGTGTGTGTGTGTGTGTGCGTGTGTGGTAAGCCAGCACTTTTTATAGAAAAGGGAGTTGTGGAGGTGAAGTGATCCAACGATGGTGGGACCGTCCCGGATCAGGATCCGGGTCAGACTCTGATGTGTGCTCGGTCTGATGATGTCATCGTGTTATTTTCGGCCGATGGCGGTCCTGCCGGTCCCGGCACCGGCCCGGGACCGGCGCTGACCCAGCAGGCTTCAGTCTCGTCTGCACACGAAGCTGCCTTCAGTCAGGCTGCAGGGCGCAACGTCTCGCGTGATTCCCGCCGTGCTTCCGGCTCGAATGAAGAATAAGACGGAAAACCTGGAAGCCGCTTTATGATTCCGACTTTCTTGGGGATAATCCGGCGTAGATGGATTAAATCTCTGCTCTAATCCGGCTCTGAGGTCCTCCGACCCGGGACCCCCGTCCCATCTGGCTCGTCTCTTTGTCTCCCCGCTCTTCCTCTTCTTTAGCCATCACGTCCAGCTGTGGGTGAAGACGAGCTCCTCCTCCTCCTCCTCTTCCTCTGTTAGTAAAAGCTGATTTTAGATGCCGGAGATGATTAGATGTTTAAATCAGCGTGATCCAGGAGGAACGGAAGGTCGACCTCAGGGGTCAAACTTGATTTAGAAAAACCCACACATAAAAGTCCTTGGTGGTTCCGACCGTGTGTGATGCTGTTGCCATGGTGACGACATCGGGGACGTCGCTGTTTGTTGTGCCGTCTTTAATATTCCTCTGCAAGCGAGTTGAAGGCTGGCGGGAGGCGTGAACGCCGCGCATGACGTGTCACCGCTGTGGGCGGAGTTACGTTTTCGTCCTTTACGTGACAATTCAGCGTTTGTCACCTTCTGTGTTTTACAGTGGGAGGGGCCATCTGTTCAGGTGACAGGTGTGACGCACGAGGGGCGGGGCTGCTGATATCAGGCGTCCGTCCTGGGTTTGTCCTGTAAGATGTCCAATTGGCAGCGGTGCTGAATTCCAGGCTGGAAGTTTCCACGGGAACGTTCATGCGGGAGCTGAAAGACCTCCTTGTGGTTCTGGACGTTGGTGTTGGACCCGGGGCCGGCGCCGACGCCCTCTGGAGAGACACACGCCTGATTCATACCTGCTGACGCTGAGACGGGCTGTTCTTAGTGTTCATTTATTAACAACGTTTATAAGGCTGTGATGCATTAGCATTAGCCTCCACGCTCCGTTAGCTCGTTAGCTACATGCTATCAGCAGCTCCGGCAGGCTGGCGCTGCGACCCGGTGACCCTGTCGATGTCCAGTTTCCAGGTTCAATCCCAAAGATTCCCACATTCATCATCTCGGAGGGAACGCCGCCCTCTCTCTCTCCCTCTGCTCCGTTAATGTCTCTCGCCCCAGACATTTGAAGGAAGGAGCTCTGTTTGTGATGGAGCAGCAGGAGGAGTGTGTGTGTGTGCGTGTGTGTCTGTGTGTCTGTGTGTGAATGACGTCTTTGTCGGTAACGGGGGTATTTTAGGGGGGGCTGGTCTCCATGAAAGAATCGCTGCAGGACAAACTCTAAACCTTTAAATATCAAACACCTGAGTATTAAAACCAATCACATTACAGGAATGACTGGTCATTTTAAGCCCGCCCCCTCGAGCCAGCTGACTTTGCCGTTTGCTTGGCGTGTTTTTGCCGGTTGGTTGCCGGTTGGTTGTTTTCCGCTGCCGCCGCCGCCCGTTTGTAACGGATCTTTGAGAGCAGCTGGTGCCGTTTCCCGCCTCGCTCAGGTACGCCCTCAGGTGTTCACGCAAGCCGAACAAACCCGACGGTGGCGACATAAGGGAAGTCGTGTGGGCGTGTCCTCTGGGGAGCGTGACTATTGGGTCGCGCCAGCCAATGGTTGTTTACCTCAGATCATCATTTAGTTTATCGTTTATTTACGTTCCTGAAAGGAAGGGGCGTGTCTTGTGGACTGCCGTTAGCTACTTATCGATCCCGTCTGGGACCCCGGGACGCGGTGGGTTCACTGTTTTGTCCTTTCCCTTGCAGGCCGTCTATCATTCCCACCGACCCAAAGAGAAGCTCCGCCCAGAACGCAACACCAGCAACAACAGCGAGAACTCCGCCCCAAAGCACTTTGACCCCGTCGACAGTAACAGCAACCTCGGGGCTCGGTCTCAACGCCAACGAGGGCCGGTTGCAAATGCCAAACGCAGGCTTGAGAAGGCCCAAGCACAAAGCATGCTGGGAAAATCTGCTAATGAGGTCCTTAAGTACCCCCCCATCCAGCCCAGAGCGATGGGCCACAATCGCACACACATCTTCAAACCTTACGAGGCGCCAACCGTGGCGGTGCTGGTCCGGGATCTGCCAAAGAGGCGGGGCTCTCCGGCGCCAGGCTTGGGCCCGAGGAAGGCGCGGTCGGAGTGCGAGGTCAGCGGGAAGGAAGCCATTTCTGCTCTGTCCAGGGCGAAGAGCCGCGAGTGTCGCCACCAGATCGTGGACGTCTACTGCAAACACAAGGACAGAACCCTGATGCCCGAGAAAGTGCCCCGGTACTGCCCCATCGCCGGTGAGGGCCAATCACTGCTGCTCGCCGTTACTCGTGTCCAGCGGCGTTTATTCTGTACAAAGGGAAGCTGATGCTAGATGCTTCCACCCAGCAGCCGATGCCGGGGAGATCCTGGGTGACCCCGGGTGACCCTGGGCGACCCCGGGCGATCCTGGGTGACCCCGGGCGACCCCGGGCGATCCTGGGTGACCCCGGGCGACCCCGGGCGATCCTGGGTGACCCCGGACGACCCCGGGTGACCCCGGGCGGCAGTGAAAGCAGCGTGAAGGCGGCTTCCAACCGTTTTCACCGTTTTTTGAAGCCACTGCACTCCCGTTCCTCTGTCCAGGTAAGGCTAACGTGAACGTAGCCTGGGACGAGGACCCGCCTCCGGCGGCTGCCCGGCCGGCGCCGGTTCGGATCGCCTTCGTCCTGGTCGTCCACGGCCGAGCCTCGCGGCAGTTCCAGCGCCTGTTTAAAGCCGTCTACCACGTCTCGCACTACTACTACATCCACGTGGACCGGGTGAGACCACGAACGTCCCCCGACCTTCAGGCCGGACCGGTTCGGGTTGGAAGGTTAACTCCTGTCCTGCTCCTCGTCCTCACAGAGGTCCAACTACCTCCACAGAGAGGTTCTGTCCCTGGTGGGTCACTATCCCAACATCCGGGGTGACTCCCTGGCGGATGTCCACCATCTGGGGCGGCGCCAGCTTGTTGACGATGTACCTACGCAGCATGGAGGACCTGCTCAAAATGTCCGACTGGTCCTGGGACTTCTTCATCAACCTTAGCGCTGCAGACTACCCCATCAGGTGAGAGACCGGGTCAGGGAGACCGGGTCAGGGAGAACCGGGTCAGGGAGAATGGGTCAGGGAGACCGGGTCAGGGAGACCGGGTCAGGGAGAACCGGGTCAGGGAGAACGGTTCAGAGAAAACGGGTCAGGGAGAATGGGTCAGGGAGAATGGGTCAGGGAGACCGGGTCAGGGAGAACCGGGTCAGGCAGAACCGGGTCAGGGAAACGGGGTCAGGGAGAACGGGTCAGGGAAACGGGGTCAGGGAAACGGGGTCAGGGAGAATGGGTCAGGGAGAACCGGGTCAGGCAGAACCGGGTCAGGGAGAACGGGTCAGGGAAACGGGGTCAGGGAGAACGGGTCAGGGAGAACCGGGTCAGGCAGAACCGGGTCAGGGAGAACGGGTCAGGGAAACGGGGTCAGGGAGAACCGGGTCAGGGAGAACGGGTCAGGGAGAACCGGGTCAGGCAGAACCGGGTCAGGCAGAACCGGGTCAGGCAGAACCGGGTCAGGGAGAACCGGCTTCAGTTGGACTCTGCTCCAGAAACGTTTTGTGGACTTCCTGTTGACCGAGTTCCATTTAAACAGCAGCTTTCGTTGTCTTGTCCGGTTCCGACCCAACGCTGGCTGCATTGACCCGTTCAGGAACCGCCCCCCCGCCCCCCCCGTCACAGCGACTGTTTGAACACCCTTCAGCTAAAATCCATTCACAGCCGTCAATAAGTGACATCACCATGTGTGTGTGTGTGTGTGAGTGTGTGTGTGTGTGTGTGTGTGTGTGTGTGTGGCTGCGTGTGTGTGTGTGTGTGAGTGTGTGTGTGTGCGTGTGTGTGTGTGTGCGTGTGTGTGTGTGCGTGTGTGAGTGTGTGTGTGTGTGTGTGTGTGTGTGTGTGTGGCTGCGTGTGTGTGTGTGTGTGTGTGTGCGTGTGTGTGTGTGTGTGTGTGCGTGCGTGTGTGTGTGCGTGCGCGTGCGTGTGCGTGTGTGTGTGTGTGCGTGTGTGTGTGTGTGTGTGTGTGTGGCTGCGTGTGTGTGTGTGTGTGTGTGTGTGTGTGAGTGTGTGTGCGTGTGTGTGTGTGTTGTCTTTTATGGAATAAAGACAACACACACACGCACACACACGTTTCTCACGTGTCGAACCCCACCTTTAATTAATGGTCATTTTTTATAGTATTTATTTTTTATAGCGTTAACCAGTCGGCGTCTGAGAATCAGTCGATGCCTGATCTGTAGGCGGGGCATCTCTGTAGCCCCGCCCTGCATGTGCGATTCCATTCTTGCACTGATGCGTATTGATGATGTCATCGCCGCCTCTCCTCAGGACCAACGAGCAGCTGGTGTCCTTCCTCTCTAAGTACCGCAGCATGAACTTCATTAAGTCTCACGGCAGAGACCACGCCCGGTACGAGTCTTCATCGCTGCTCCTCCTCCTCTTCCGCTGATGACGATGATGACCTTTAAATCCGCGTCCTCTCAGTTTCATCCGTAAGCAGGGTCTGGACCGGCTCTTCTACGAGTGCGACACCCACATGTGGCGTCTCGGCGACCGCAAGATCCCAGAGGGCATTGCGGTGGACGGGGGCTCTGATTGGTTCCTGCTCAACCGGGCCTTCGTGGACTACGTGGTCCACTCCAGAGACGAGCTGGTCAGCAGCATGAAGCGCTTCTACTCGTTCACGCTGCTGCCCGCCGAGGTGAGGCGCGCCGCTCGGAGCGGGCGGAGCCGCGGGCGAGGCTTGACCGCCTGTTTGCCGCCTGTTTGCCGCCTGTTTTCCAGTCGTTCTTCCACACGGTGCTGGAGAACAGCGTCCACTGCGAGACGATGGTGGACAACAACCTGAGACTCACCAACTGGAACCGCAGGCTGGGATGTAGGTGCCAGTACAAGCACGTCGTGGACTGGTGCGGCTGCTCGCCCAACGACTTCAGGCCGGCAGACCTGCCCCGCCTCCAGGTGACTCCGCCTCCTCTTCGTCGCCTTCTTTTTCTTAAGGATATGGATATGGATGCTGGAAAGATTCGTGGCCCCTCTGGGGCTAAAGATCTTAGCTCCGCCCCCGAGCTGTGTCATCACCGGCGGTGGCGGTGGGTGGTTCTGTCCACCGTCCCCGCGTGGGCCCCCCCCGTCCCCCTCGGGGCCTCGGTGAGCCGCGACCAGAATAGCTTCATATTCACAGATTAGCGGCGCCGTTTGGCTCCCGGACAGCAGATCTGAGGCCGGCGCCGGCGGCCCGGCTCGCTGACGGCTGGTTCTGGAAGCAGCTGCTCGCCGGTATTTTTGGACCTTCCAGGGTTGTCATTATCGTAATGCCGGGTTTGCCAGCTGGAAAAACGTCCCGATGTTCTCCAGTGTGAGCCGGAGGAACGACCTGCAGAACTTATTCCTGTTCTTAAAAAGGCTCCTTTGATCATGTTGAGCGCGGTCTAAAAATACCTGCCAGCGTTTTTTACATTCTTATGATCCGATCCTCTGTGGAACTAATGGCGCCGCCTGATCCAGCCGTCTTCGTCCCGGCGCCACGTCACGCCGGAGTCCGTGAGCAAAAGAGAAGAGTCGATGAAGACCTTTCACCTTCATCCAAGAGGTGGAGAGTTTAGAAAACAAAGAAGGGACCGAAAGCACCAAGGCAATCACACTCCCCAGGAGGATTAGCATTTCCTTGATGAATGCTAATGCTAATGCTCGCCTAACGAACCCGCTAAGTAATTAGCATGTTGTTGCAGCACTTCAACAGGAAGTGGCTCTGGAGCTGATACTGGTAATCAATACGACACCAGATAATCGGGATTAACGTGACCTCATTGATGAAATCAGCGCCCTCTGGTGGAGAAACCTTGTAATGACATCAGAGCTGTATCGATGAAGCTTCTTAAATGTGTTTATTCGTTTCCTGAGGCTGCTGATCAATAACTATCCTCTTGTCCTCCTGTCCCGCCTGTCCCGTCGCAGCAGGCCTCCAGACCCACCTTCTTTGCCAGGAAGTTTGAGGCCAGTGTCAGTCAGGAGATCATCAACCAGCTGGACGCCGACCTGTTCGGAGCGTTCCCGCCCGGCACGCCGAGCCTCCGGGCCTACTGGGAGAACGTCTTCGAGCAGGAGACGGACGGCCTGGACGGCCTGTCGGACTCCGCCCTCAGCCACTACCACGCCTTCGCTCGTATGGGGCTGTCCCGCGCCGCCAGCTCGCTACAGGGCCGTCCCAGCGACAGCAGCTGCAGGTGTGAGCATGACCCTCCCGTGTGGCCCCGCCCCCCCAGACAGACCCTGTTGGGTTCGTTCAGCTTTTTAAATTCTGGTGTGAATCAAACGGAATATTTAGGAGGATCTAGTGAATCCGCGACAACAGAAGAAGAAGCTGGAGGTCCCGGCAGGTCAGACGCCGGTCCGTGAAACTCGGCTCCGCCCCCGATGCGTGCGTCCAAATTTAATCTGAAGGTAGCGCCGACTTGTCCAGCGTACAATCGTCCCCCAGTGTCCTCGGGCTGGAGACCTGCAGGAGGGACAAGGAGGCGCTTGTTGCTGCAGCTCGCCGTGTGTGTGTGTGTGTGTGTGTGTGTGTGTGTGTATATGTGTGTGTATGTGTGTAGGTGTGTGTGTGTGTAGGTGTGTGTGTGTGTGTAGGTGTGTGTGTGTGTGTGTGTGTGTGTGTGTGTGTGTATATGTGTGTGTGTGTGTGTGTGTGTGTGTGTGTAGGTGTGTGTGTGTGTGTGTGTGCGTGGTGGACCTTCACTGATCCTGCATCGCTGTTTCAGGTACGCCGCTGTGAGCCACCCGGCGTCCGTCCACCTCTACTTCCTGTCAGACCAGTTCCAGGGCTACCTGGTGCGTCACGCTGCCACCAACCGGGCCTCCGCCCAGCTGGAGAGCCTGGAGACGTGGGTGACGCCCCGGGACCACTTTGCCCTGGCCACGCCCCCTCACGCCACCAACAGGCTGCAGCACATCCAGGTCACGTGTGCTAACTTAGCATCACGGTTTAGCGAGCTCGCCGTGAAACTCGTCCCGTTTGAACTCCTTCCTACAGGTCGGGACGGACTGGGACCCGAAGGAGCGTCTCTTCAGGAACTGGGGGGGCCTCATGGGTCCCGAGGACGAGCCGGGGGCCGTGCAGCACTGGAGCCGAGGTCCGACCAACCTGACGGCCACCGTGGTGTGGATCGACCCCACCAACGTCATCGCCGCCACTTACGACATCCTGGTGGACGCCTCGGCCGAGGTCACGCACTACCGGCCGCCGCTCACGGCGCCGCTGAGGCCCGGCGAGTGGACGCTGCGGGTTCTGCACCATTGGAGCCCGCTGGGTCAGAGCAGCTTCATCGTGGTTCCGCTGGAGTTCCACCGGCAGCAGCCCCTGAAACGAGGTGAGACAGTAGAACAGCTAGCGCTCAGGCTAACAGCATCATCATCATCATCATCATCATCAGACAGTAGAACAGCTAGCGCTCAGGCTAACAGCATCATCATCATCATCATCATCATCAGACAGTAGAACAGCTAGCGCTCAGGCTAACAGCATCATCATCATCATCATCATCATCAGACAGTAGAAGCCTGTTGGGACCCGGTTCTGGTTTCTGTGGGTCCGGATCAAACCTGTGTTTGTGAAACTGAAGCTGCTCCCCCCCCCCCCCCCCCAGACGACGCCCAGCGTCTGCACGGCGGTCCGGCCAGAAACTCCTACATGGAGCAGAGTTTCCACGGCTTGAACCCGATCCTGCGGCTGCCGGTGAGCCTGGGCGCCGTGGAGGAGGCGGAGTCTAACGCCAGCCTGACGGGGGCGTCGCTGCGCCACTGGCTGGACCGGCTGCTGGAGGGCCGCTGGTCGGCCGCAGACGTCTGCTCCACGGGACCCAGCGCCTGTCCCATCATGCAACGCTGCCACCTCGCCACCTGGAGCTCAGCGAGCCCTGACCCCAAATCTGAACTGACCCCGCCCAGAGAAGACGGGCGGGTTAGGTAGCAGGAGGAGAGGAGAACCAACTGAGGAGAGGAGAACCAGACTGAGAGGAGAACCAGACTGAGGAGAGGAGAACCAGACTGAGGAGAGGAGAACCAGACTGAGAGGAGAACCAGACTGAGGAGAGGAGAACCAGACTGAGAGGAGAACCAGACTGAGGAGAGGAGAACCAGACTGAGGAGAGGAGAACCAGACTGAGGAGAGGAGAACCAGACTGAGAGGAGAACCAGACTGAGAGGAGAACCAGACTGAGAGGAGAACCAGACTGAGGAGAGGAGAACCAGACTGAGAGGAGAACCAGACCGAGAGGAGAACCAGACTGAGAGGAGAACCAGACTGAGAGGAGAACCAGACTGAGGAGAGGAGAACCAGACTGAGAGGAGAACCAGACTGAGAGGAGAACCAGACCGAGAGGAGAACCAGACTGAGGAGAGGAGAACCAGACTGAGGAGAGGAGAACCAGACCGAGAGGAGAACCAGACTGAGGAGAGGAGAACCAGACTGAGAGGAGAACCAGACTGAGGAGAGGAGAACCAGACTGAGAGGAGAACCAGACTGAGGAGAGGAGAACCAGACTGAGGAGAGGAGAACCAGACTGAGAGGAGAACCAGACTGAGAGGAGAACCAGACTGAGAGGAGAACCAGACTGAGGAGAGGAGAACCAGACTGAGAGGAGAACCAGACTGAGAGGAGAACCAGACCGAGAGGAGAACCAGACTGAGGAGAGGAGAACCAGACTGAGGAGAGGAGAACCAGACCGAGAGGAGAACCAGACTGAGGAGAGGAGAACCAGACTGAGAGGAGAACCAGACTGAGGAGAGGAGAACCAGACCGAGAGGAGAACCAGAGGATCAGGGCGTCGGCTCTGCTTCAGGATCATCAGAGCAAAAACACTGATCAAGGATCAATCGTGGCTCCATGTCTTCAGATAAATTCTGTTTTTGTGACTCAAGATTACAAATGAAATGTCCGATTATCTTCCAAGTTTTTGAAGGCAACTTCCAGAACGTTGATTTAAAACATGTTGAAACTCTCCTGATAGAAAAGTCCAGAAAATCCCGACCTTTAATTTATGATTTATTTTACTGTAGGAATAAAAAGTACTCGGAAGCGTTACTTAAGTAGATGAAGTAATGGAGTAAATCAGTCTGGACTCCGAGTGGGTTCTGGTTCTGTATCAAAGGGAATCAGTAACTGTTGCTGCCATTTACATGTAATGAAGTACTTCCAGGGTTCTACCTAAGTAAAGGTACCCAGGAACATGTTGGCTCCGCCCAGTGGCCGTGGACTCTGACAGCTGATTGGTTGATATGATAATAATGGTTTGTTGCCTCCTCTCCGTTATTATTAGTGTTTTTGAGTGAATGTCTGAACACTGAGACAAAAATATTTATTTTAAATGTTACAATATGGAAAAGTGGAATCTTATTTAAGAAGAGTTCATCTTTAAATTCTAACTTTAAATATTCAAACAGAGAACTAAAAGTAATGTTTTTGTTTTGTCTGTTTAAAATCATATTTATGACATTTCCTAAACAGATCTTCTATCCGGTTGGATGCAGAGGATGAGGAGAGGAGGAAGGTTCGAAGCTGCTTCCTGAACATTATTGAAAGGCTTTTATTTTACATGTTTGAACTTTTTGAGCTTTTTAAAGTCAGAACTGGATTTTGTTTCATTTTAGCTATAAAAAAATGCAACATAGATTGAGAAAAATTTCATCCTGACGACCCTAAAATTAAGACTGAAATTATTATTTAATAAAAATATATTTAGAATTAGAACCTTATTCTGATGAAATTCTTTTTCTCATGACTTCAGATTTTCACGGAATATTCAGACTTTTTCTAAATATAATTTTGATTACAATTTAAAAATGTCGTTTTGTGGTTGCAGTTTTTTCTCTGTCAAACAGGACACGTTGGAAAAAAGGAAATAACCGCTTCTTTCAGGTTCGCGTTAAAGCCACTTTTGTCCTGTGTAGGCTTCCGTACATGTTTCTCTTGACGGTCACGTGTCGGTGGAGACAGGTCAGCTGTCTTTCGGCTGCGCGTCATCGATCAGCTGTGATCGATGATCCATTACAGGCGCGCGGCGTTTGTGGAGGTTCGATAAAGGCCGGAGTTCGTTCAGTCATTTTGTTATCGGCAATCTCTGAAACCGGAAGTCGTGCAGAAGTCATGTTGCCGTAGCAACCACCATCCGATCGGTCCACTTGGAATAAATTCTGACGGTTTATAAACACTGAATGTTTTTTATCTATTTTTCGGTTAACCGGAACCGAACTGGGTCTCCGGTTCCCCGGTTCTCCGGTACCAGACCCGCTGATATCTGATCACTTCCTCAGATTTACACTCTTCTCTCTTTAAGCCGAGTTAATCGCATTTTTTATTTTTATTTGTTATTTCTCTGCTTTTAGAAATAAACCAATCAAAATGCAGGGCCGTTGCGCCGCCTGCTGGACACCGACGTGAACAGCACAGGTAGGGAGGGAGGAGGCGTTCTCTAGCGCCGCCTGTTGGACGCAGGTGACGCAGGCCCGCGTCAGGTTCTTCGTTCCGCAGCACCGGAATATAAAGGTGAAACATTCCGGACACGTTTCCGGTTTCCGGTTTCCTGTTTCCGGGTGGAAATGTGACATCCACGCAAGAAAACAGCCGATTCCAAACCGCTCAATCACAATTTAATGACATCATTTAACAGCTTTTATAATGAGAATAAATAGAATAAAGAAAACGCGTCACAAGTTTGGGATTTTAAAAAATATTTATTGTAAGAAAATACAGACGTTTTACCCACAACTATTTACAGCGTGCTCCGCAGCCCGGCTCGGCTCACTTCTTACACAACTTGGCTTGTTTGTTCTTCGGCGGCGCCCACTTCAGACACACGGTGTCCACTGTGGGAGGAAACACACCCACAGTGAGGTCATGGATCCGTGATGTCATCGGTCCGTGATGTCAGACGAGCCTGGCCACCTGTGATTGGCGGCTTCTTGTACTGGGCGCTCTTCAGGTGCTCCTCCACCAGCTTGGGCGTCACGCAGATGACGTGCTGACCCTTCCAGTACTTCACCATGTTGAGCGACTGGAGCGTGCCGATGATGTCACTCTGGGTGATGCTGGTCATCTGGCTGGGGGGGGGGCATCAGAGTCAGAGCCGATGATGTAACCTCTGACGGAGGGTCTGAGTGTCTACCTGAGGTCTTTGATGGACAGCGTCCCCCTGAAGTCCCTCAGGATCTCCAGCAGGACCCAGGACCAGTAGCTCCTGTAGCTGAGCTTCCCCAGGTCGGAGAGGGGCTTCTCCGGAGAGCCGACGGCGCTCTCCAGCTTCGACAGCTCATAGCCTGCACACGGGGGGGGGGGGGGGCGTGATTGGACGTGAGAGAAAGCGAACCCCCCCGATCCACCAGAACTCACTGAAAGCGATGAGGAACTTCCCGTAGCCTCGGCGCTGGTACGGCGGCAGCGTGAGGATGCAGGCCACGTTGTTCCCGTCCGGAGACTCCTTCTCCTGGAACGCAGCACAGGAAGCAAGCACATCCCAAAGGTCAACGTCCGGAACGGGAACGGGAACGGGAACGGGCCTGAGGAACGCTTAACGGGACCAGGAACGGGCCTGAGGAACGCTTAACGGGACCAGGAACGGGACCAGGAACGGGCCTGAGGAACGTTTAACGGGACCGGGAACGGGCCTGAGGAACGCTTAACGGGACCAGGAACGGGACCAGGAACGGGCCTGAGGAACGTTTAACGGGACCGGGAACGGGCCTGAGGAACGCTTAACGGGACCAGGAACGGGACCAGGAACGGGCCTGAGGAACGTTTAACGGGACCGGGAACGGGCCTGAGGAACGGGCCTGAGGAACGCTTTAACGGGACCAGGAACAGGACCGGGCACGGGCCTGAGGAACGGGCCTGAGGAACGCTTTAACGGGACCGGGAACGGGACCGGGAACGGGCCTGAGGAACGTTTAACGGGACCAGGAACGGGACCGGGAACGGGCCTGAGGAACGGGCCTGAGGAACGCTTTAACGGGACCAGGAACGCTCTAACGGGACCAGGAACGAGACCAGGAACGGGCCTGAGGAACGTTTAACGGGACCGGGAACGGGCCTGAGGAACGTTTAACGGGACCGGGAACGGGCCTGAGGAACGTTTAACGGGACCGGGAACGGGCCTGAGGAACGTTTAACGGGACCGGGAACGGGACCGGGAACGGGCCTGAGGAACGCTTTAACGGGACCAGGAACGGGACCGGGAACGGGCCTGACCTTGGAGAAGTACCCGACGATGTGCGCCCCCTGCTTGTTCACTTCCGTCAGGATGTAGAAGATGAACGGCTCCACGTCGAAATAAAGCGTCTTGTGGTCCAGGAACAGTTTTGCTAGGAGACACAGGTTCTGACAGTAGATCTGCAGGCAGACAACGAAGGGGGGGGGTCAACCGGAGGGCGGACCCAGACGCGGGGGAAGCCAATCATCCGGCTCACCTTGTGGTCCCGCCCATCCACCTCGTACACGGACACGTTGCTCCTCCGGTAGATCTCCTTGCCCGGCGGCTGCTTCCACTGGCAGTGGGACTGAGCACAGGTGAGTGGTTAGAGGTGGTCGCCGTGGCAACGGGACGCTCTGTGAAGGCCGCACTGACCAGGTGATGTCTGAAGGTCTTCTCGTACTTCATGTACTTCAGGCAGTACTCGCAGATCCACAGCTTGGGCTGCTTCCCGTACTCCTCGGGAAACGGCGAGAAGTACCAGGCGTCGATCTCGAAGTTCCCGATCTGGATCTTGTCCACGTATTTCACTTTGGTGATCTGGAGGAGACCACGACGACGACGACGACGATGATGAAGACGATGCTCATCAACAAAGGCGTGCCGGACCTCCTTACCGCCTCGTGCTCCTTCTCCAGCGCCGCCGTCGTTGGGTCCATCTCTGCATACGTCTGCAGAGGAAGGGGAAGCGATCACACGATGACGCTACGACCCGGCCCGGCCCAGGGGGAGACCGACCCGACCCGGCCCGGCCCAGGGAGAGACCGACCCGACCCGCTACGACCCGGCCCGGCCCAGGGGGAGACCGACCCGACCCGGCCCGGCCCAGGGAGAGACCGACCCGACCCGACCCACCTTCTGCACGTGGTTGATCTCGTCGTGCTTGCGCTTCTGGTTCCGGGTGATCTTCCTCTCGGGCTGCTCGCCCAAGTCGCCCACGCCACCGATCTCCGTGCTCTTCCTCACGGCGTCCTTCACCGTCTTGGTCAGCGCCAGCCGGGCCTTCCCCACCCACTCGTCCAGACGCCTGTTGACTGCAGCGGCGGGATTAGTGACCGGGTCAGCACCGGTCGAGGGGCGTGTCATTCGGGTCCAACTCACAGCCCACGTAGTGAACGTAGAACTCCTCCCTGCCCTCCTGCTCGTTCAGGCGGGACTGGATCACCTCTGCGGTATCTGGGGACGGAGCCGTCAGATCAGAACTCTACAGCCGCTACCGGCTCTTTAGCAATGACGTCATGACCTTAACCTGGACCGTAACTAACTTTAACAGCCTCTTTGAATCCGCACTGTAACGCTACGTTACATTGTAACGGGCCGGATCCATAAATCCCGCTACTCACGCCATGTCTTGTCGGCTCGTTGACACAAATACGTTTCTCCGATTTCTACCGACACCTCCTGCTCTCTGCCGCCGCAGAGCCCTCCGCCTCCGCCCGGCGTGTGTTTGCTAATAGAGCCCCCGGCTTCCAGGGAACGGCCGACGGCCTCCGTCTCGTCGTCCTCCCCGCCGCTGCCGTTGGAGGAACACGCAGCCGGGCCGCTGCTGTTCAAGTCGCCCTGCTCGCCTTCCATGTCCGCGTCCATGCCGGTTCCGGGCTCCGTCTTCGGGTGGTAGTTCTGGTGAAAGTCGGTGCCTTCAGTCATTCCCCGTGCGTTTGAAAACAATAACACGCCTCTGCGGCTCTGCGCAGGTTCAGAGGGGCTGGTCTTCCAACAAGATGGCGTCAGTCCCGCCTCAGCCGGGACGTGTCGTCAGAAAACTACATATCCCATATGCAATGCGGCGGCGAAATATTTTTAACGGAGGCAAAATTACCATGAAGAAATTATTTCATAAAAGACAAAAGAGTATCAAAAACGATAAAGAACAAGTAGAGGTTTTTGCCTAAAGGGCACTGCATTGGCCGGGAATCGAACCCGGGCCTCCCGCGTGGCAGGCGAGAATTCTACCACTGAACCACCGATGCCTGGTTCTGTACAACCCGGGTCATCTGGGTTCTGATTCACATGTCGCAGGAGACTTTATTTCGGTCGACGAATAAAAAAGTTCAGATTATTTTATTATCTTATTTTACAATTCTTGGATTGATGTCTGCAGTACACCTTTCCGCCACGCGAGGGCGCGCGTTTCTACCACAAGTCCCGTGCACATGAAGTCATGACGTGCACCTGAAAGGTGTTGCCAGTTAGCAGTTTGTGGATCAAGATGTAGTAAAAATAATAATAATCCTAACTCAAATACAACGATCATAAATTATACAGAAGAAGAAATAATTAAGATACAGAAGTCTGAATGATGCTTCCAACCAAACCGAACCAAACCGAACCGACTTGTGTGAAAGCGCCGGGATAGACTTCAAAAGAAGATGCATGAACAATCTGTCTTTAATCCTGTAGACATGAACAAACGTAGAACTGATCATTTACATGACATTAAAACCTGCTGCTTTAGGACACCGCCCGAATCAATAAAAAAAAGAATTTCATTAGAAAAATAGGTATTTCAGACAAAGTTATAATTCATTTATTGCACTTTCAGTATTTTAGAGCAAATATTGCTGGCTCTTATATTTTCTTCATGGTTCCCTGATGAGGAATATTCTTATACTTTATTTGAAATTTCATTTAGAATTTGCGATCTTCATTGACTGAAAATGATATCTTGATTTAAATCGCTCAGTCAGAAAGCGAGCTCCAGGTTCAGACTCCTCCGATCCACGACGTCCCCAAAGGAGGACAATCAAGTGTCTCGTTCGTTTGTTCTTCTGCAAAACCATTGACTCAGACACGTTTCTATGAGAAGAGCTGGAGACCGACAGAGAAGGTGAGAAGGTGGAAGATGAGGAGGAAGAAGGAGGAGCGATGAGGAGCGCCCCCGGAGGGGGTGGTGGTGGCGGCGGCGGTGGTGCCGGCGGCTGGAGATAAGAACGGTCCGATGGTCTCCGTCAGGAAGGTCTGGAAGGCGCTCAGTTTGGCGAGGACCGTCACCGGCTGCAGCGTCCCGCTGGCGGCGGCGCTCCCGGCGGGCAGCACCGCCCTCTGGAACCAGGCCGCGTCCAGCTTGCACATCAGTGGCCCCCCAGAGTCACCCTGAACCAGCAGGCAACGGTTTAGTTCAGCTCGTTCTTTGTCTCCGGTGGCGATGAGACAGACGAGCAGTACGAACAGCCTCCGCTTCTCGCTCCTCGCTCCTCACCTGCTCAGGTGTGAAATCTTCTGTGCAAACGCTTTCACGCGTGGAAGCGTTCCCACAATCGACCACCGAGATCCGGCGCTCCTTCAGAACTTGCTCCTCTGTGGGACAAATGAATAACAATGAGCAGGTGAGCCGATGCACAGGTAGCGCCGCTGCGTGCAGGACTCACCCCCCCCCTGGGCGGAGCTCCAGCCAGCAACCCAGCACGGCGCCCCCACAGGAAAGGTTCTTCCGTCGTCCAGGCAGACGGGCTGGACGTAGTCCGACAGGCTGGGCTGGGACGCCAGACGCAGGACGGCGAGGTCCGACCCGGTTTGGCTGCTCAGAGTGATGTTTGTCACGTTGAGCGTCGCCTCGAACGGGTCGGACCCGTCCTGCTTCAACCGACCCAAAACCACGGTCCAGTGGGTCGCTGGGGCAGAACTGAAACGAGCCGAATTACAACTTCTGGACCGACTCGGCGGTCCCGACCGTGTTCCTGCTACGGACCGGGGATAATCAATAAATACAAATCGGACCGCGAAGGGGCGGTGCCATATCACCGTCCCTGCAGGTGTCTCACCTTGTGAAGCAGTCAGCGCTGCTCAAAACAAAGTCCAGCGACACCAGCGTCCCGCCGCACACGTGGCGTCCGTCTCTCTGCAGGCTCGCCATCCACGGCCAGATACCGGCAGACGCCACCGAGGCTCCGCCCAGAAGACGCGCATTCATTGATGCTGAGCCACAAACCACAGCTGGGCAGGAGGACAGGAGGACAGGCAGACATGAGGACAGGAGGACAGGAGGACAGGCGGACAGGAGGACAGGAGGACAGGAGGACAGGAGGACAGGCGGACAGGAGGACAGGAGGACAGGCGGACAGGAGGACAGGAGGACAGGAGGACATGAGGACAGGAGGACAGGAGGACAGGCGGACAGGAGGACAGGAGGACAGGAGGACAGGAGGACAGGCAGACATGAGGACAGGAGGACAGGAGGACAGGAGGACAGGCAGACATGAGGACAGGAGGACAGGAGGACAGGAGGACATGAGAACAGGAGGACATGAGGACATGAGGACAGGAGGACAGGCGGACAGGAGGACAGGAGGACAGGAGGACAGGAGGACAGAACAGAAGGACGGGTGGTCCTCAGTGCTGAGACCGGGTGGGTGGGCGCTCACCTGGGGTCGGGGTTGCTGCTGGTGGAAGACCATCACAGTCGACACCGAGGTCGCCGTCCGTCCCACCGGAGGTGAAGGTGAGGAAGCCCGGCCGGTTGGACGTGACGTGACCTTTGATCCAGTCCTGATACCGGGACACGCGGGTGTAGACTCCTGGGAATTCAGGCAGGGCGCAACCTTTCCCAAAGCTCACAATGCCCAGCTGGAGCCAGCGGTTGTTCTGCTCGCTCACCATCGGACCTCCAGAATCCCCCTTTGAGGAAGGCGGGACAGTGAGACGGAGTCTCTGCGGCAGGCGAGACCCGATGAGCTTCAGGAGTGATCACCTGGCAGGAGTCCCTCCCTCCAGCACGTAAACCAGCACAGAGCATGTTGTCTGTGACGGCCCCCACGCCGTAGTCACAGTTACACTGTCGGTTCCCCACGACCGGGACCTCCACCTCCATCAGGCTTTGGGGGGGGGGAAGAGGTTCTGAAGAGACACGGGATCCAGATGAGTGGATCAGCGAGACCAACAAACTGAGTCAGAGGAGGAACCCAACACGTCTACTACTGGACGTCCTTCTTGTCCCTCGAGGGGTCGCCACAGCAACCCAACCTGCTCCACCTCACCCTGTCCTTTGCATCGTCTACCCTTCACCGTCCCTCTTACTGTACCTTACTGTACCTCTACACGAGACCCCCCTGCTGTCCCACACGGCTGTGTCTGAAGCGTGGCGTGTTCGTTACGTGTTGCGTTTTTGCTTTCCGACCCACCTCCGGATCCAATGTTTCCCCAGCCGGTGACCCAGGAGTCGGTGCCGCTGAAGACGCTGCTGCCGGACGCCGCCAGGCAGACGGGCTGGATGTACTCGGTGAAAGTCACCGTCGACGAGAGTCTCACGAGGGCAATGTCGTTGTCACTTGTGAGAGGACTGTAGTCTGGATGGAGGACGATCTGCCTGACCGCCCGAGTCGCCTCGTGGTCGTTCGTCCCCTCTTGAGACTGGCGACCCAGGTAGACTACCAACCTGCCTGGACTGGCGCTGGTGTCGGCAGAAGAGAGACAGGGTGAGGACGTGAGGACGTGAGGAGCAGAGCCGTCCTCACCGGAGACCTCAGAGGGCTTTCGGCGCCGCCGCTCACCCATCGAGGCAGTGGGCGGCGGTCAGAACCCAGAGGTCGCTAATGAGCGATCCGCCGCAGAAGTGGGACCCGAACAGCTGGTGCAGGCTGGCCTGCCAGGGCCAGCTGCCCTCGGGGGCCGCCTGCCCTCCCACTATCCTGCTGTTGAGCGGAGGCTGACCACAAACTGGGGAGACACAGACCCCCCAGTGAGCAACACGCGCCCCTCCCTGGGTCTCTGATGCTAACTGTTAGCCAAAGATGAGGGTCAGAGGTCACTTCCAGCGGCGGCTAATCAGCACATATGAACAAACAACAACAACAATATCTGACTTACCATCGAGTTGAGAATGCGTCTCTGAAAAGTGAAAGAAACATCGTTTAACGTCTCAATCCTGTATTTATATTCAGAAAGCATTCGAGCTGAAGAGCTAAAACACGTTCTGCTATTTAAAGTGTCCCTCCAGTTCGTCCCAAACTACAGGACCGTCGTGCAGGACGACGTCTTCTGACGGACCCGGGTCTCTGTTCTTCCTGAAGCAGGAATTAAACCCGAGACAACGGCCCGTCTCTTGATCTGATGACGTCACGCCGGGACAAGGAAGCCGTCTCCGGGCTCGGGGTGTCAAACAGCGGCAGGTCTTCCTGCTTTAGAGAGGCGAGGTGGCGCAGTGGGTCGCGCTGTCGCCTCACAACAAGTAGAAGGGCGACGCGTCCAAAAAGTGAATGAATGGATTTATTGTATTAAAAGTTCCTTCTAAAACGTTTAAAAATGATTTCCGACAGCAGAAGAAAACATTTTAATTTAAACAGGAACGCTGTGAAGTAAAACCCAGAGATGCCTCCATAAATATCTGAATATAAAGACAATAAAATAATCACTTTATCCAGCCAATCAGGCTCAAGCAGGCACCTGTACCTGTACCTGAGGGGGGGGGGGGGGCTCACCTGGCGCCAGGACAGCCAGCAGGGTCGCCACGCAGACCGCGTCGGAGACAGACATGATTCCAGTCCTACGTCCGAGACGCTCACCTCACCGAGCTTCATTTCTTTATCTGCTATCCTGCCAGAGGCCACGCCCATGAAGCGTAGCCACGCATCATTTATACCTGTCAGGTGTTCGCGGGGACATTAGCACACGAAATGATTTACACTTTATACGAACATGATAGAAATGAAATATTGCTGAATTGATTTTTGACGCTCCCCACCTGCTTCAGGGAGCGACCGAGGTACTCCGATCAGATGGGATGGGAATGATGGGAAATCCCAGGAATGACTCAGCAGTCTGTGGCGTCGGGGTGCTTTTATTTATCAGCCGCGTAACTCAGGACGAAAGATAAAATGAGTTTCTGCTGAAGTTTAAACAGATCAAATAATCAGGTTTACGAAACGCTAACTAGCAGGAAGTACCGCCAGTAAATAAAGTTTATGAGGTCGATCGGAACGGAATTATTAAAGTGTGAACCGGGTTTGGGTCAATAAAAGAAGTCAAACAATGAGGAATATTTATTATAATCGTTATTAAGTTATTCCATCAATAACATGGAAACAGCAGCTTCACGTTCACAGCAGGAAGCCAGACCGGTTCTGGAAAACAAAGACGGGTCGGCTGCCCGGATCGGGTGCAGCCACGAGGTCCGACGGGTGGAAGGTCCCGCCGTGTTTCTACTGAAAACAGAACCACAGCGCTGACGGAGACGCAATGTGGTCCGTGCAGGAAATAAAAGCACGACAACAACAAGTCCCTCGGCCCATTTAAGAGCCGCCCAGCAGGCCCTCGGTTCTGGACCCAGGACCAGGTGGCAGTGGAATATCTGGGCTTATGATCGTTGTAAAAGGAGCCCCAGCGAGCAGAGGAGGCTTAATGGATGACAGAAAACACAATGACAAAGGGAAAGGTGTGGGCGGGGCTGATGTGGACACACTGGCCTTTGAACTGCGGCGGGGGAGGGACAGTCTGTCCTTGAAGGTGACTAATAAGGACAACCACGCCGCTCCTGCCTGCGGTCAACCCTGAAAAGAGCCACAGTTATATTATCAGCCGTCAGCCAATGAGACGCGGCGTGGCCTCCCCCTCAGCTTCCCCGTCTCTCTGTCGGCGCACAGGTTGATCACGGGCAGGCCCTGAGGACAGGTGAGCGATTGAATGAGGTCACGGCTAACGTTTTGGAGGGGAGGTGCAGCGGGAGGTGCAGCGGGAGGTGCCAGAACACCTTGGCTATTTCAGCATGTTTCAGAGTCGATCTGTGCAGGTTAGACAGACGAACAACTGGACTTGTCCAGAACGGGCCAGCCAAGGACACCATGAGGACCGAAGCCCGAAGACTTCACACCTGGTCTGGTAAACCTTCAGTCTCTCACCGCCTCCTCGTACTGCTCTGTCTCCACACCAAGCTCAAATAAAACTTACTGAAGCTGGGTCCTCCGGGTCCCGGGTCCCGGGTCCCGGGTCCCGGGTCCCGGGTCGCTTGGTCCTGGAGAGGGCAAGAAAACAAAACCGGACTTTAGTCGCAGCAAAGAGGAAATGCTGAGCCACACATGAATTCCTGACACCCCTTCAGGGGTCTCGGGCCTCTAGTCCTCAAACAGAGCCGATACCATCTGAAGAAATGCTCCAAAGCTGATCGACCAACACCGGTCACTAAACCGGTTCCGGGGTTTGGATGACTTTTGGACCAACACAGGTTGGGCAGTGGAGACGTTTGTCTCGATGCATGAACGGCCCCCCGGAGCCGAGTCCGACAGAGTCCCAACGCATCAGGATCACATTCCTTCCTGATCCAGCACGAGGCTGACCTCCATGTTCATCCTGACAACTAGTCCGGTTCGTTAGCAGCTAACGGAGCTACAGGTGATGCCAGAGCCGACCTGCGACACCTGTTGGGTGGGATTCCGTCACCCATGACGGGCGTGGCCGGTCTTGTTTTGTAAACTCCCGGGACGGAGCAGCCGTCCGTTTCTCCGTGCTCTGATGCGTGACTTTGGTTGTCGACTCTTTCTGCGGCTCCCAGAGCCCCAAACTGTCCAGAAGCTCCACCGGGTCAGGTAGAAAGGCTAATTAAATAATAATAATTAAAACCCAGTTTGTGTGTTTACTAATGAAACCTTTATAATTAAAACCCAGTTTGTGTGTTTACTAATGAAACCTTTATAATTAAAACCCAGTCCTGACTCCCGGCGCTCCGTTGGGGAGACGCTTCAACCTTCATGACGCCCCGCCCCCGCCACACCTAAAATCGACGACCCATAGAGAGCAGGAAGCTCCTCGCGTGAGGCAGGAAGTAGCCGTTAGTGCCCCCTGCTGGACACGTTCAGCCCTCTGCTCCGTAACAGTCAGTAAATAGTAACCACAGCTCTCACGTTGACCTCGTTCAGCTTCTTACCCGCTTCACGCTTCAGCCCCTCCTTTTCGCTTCGACTCTTCAAACCCAAACCTTCTTGTTCAACCACCAGACTTATTGAATCCTCCATGGTCGGCCATTCTGATGAGGAAGAGAGAAACGTTGAAGGCTGGCGCTGACAGCGATTTCTCTCAAAGGGTTGTGGGTAACCTTCCCTCTGAAACCCGCCCGTCTTCCTTCGGAACCCGAGACCCTCCTCTAAGCCTCCGGGAAAGGAGGCCGCTTTAAAGACCTCGTTGTTCCGTCTTAACTTCTACCAAGTCTCTTGGCGACTTGCGTGAAATCATTCTATTTTATCATACGATCCTGTGTCAAATTAACCAACCCAAACATTAACACCTTTCACCCCCGAGGGGGTATTTGGGGCTTTTATGTCTCAGACAAAGTGGTTTTCTTTGAGGTTTTCCTCATGATTCCCCAAATTACATTCATTTTAATTCACCCTTCCCTCCTCATTCTACCAGTTAAAGGCAGACTTCCCCAGCCAAGACCAGAAACGCAGCCTGGAGAAGCTAAAGCCTAGGAAAGGGTCAAAGGTTGATTAAAGCAGAGAATGAAACATGTGGCGAGTTTAGAAGCCGGTCTTACACGCACCTAGAGGCCGCTCCAGCTGCTCCACGTCCGTGTTCTGAAGGGTGGAACTCTACGCTTCAGCTTCATGAAACAGATCCCAAAACCACGGAGGCGTGGTGAAACGGAAACATCCCGCGAGCCGCCGCGCGGTTCCACGCAGAAGGACGTCGTGAAAGGGGGGGTGAGATCCCGCCGGCGATGGATGAGCGGGCGGTGAAATGCACCGGGAAGCGGTGGAAAAAGCACTACACAAGTGCAGTCCATTTGTAGCCCCCCCCCTCTATTTGATCCATCGATGTGATTATAGACGATCTATCGGGGACCGACGCAGCAGGATTAATAAATTAATCAATAGATTCACAGCCTTTAATAAACGCGAGTCATGGGGATTCATGAAAGTCACATTTTATTCATCCTGTAAATTAAATGAGTCGAAACAGACAAACGACAGACACCCCGCCGGGGGCCGACCGGGGGGCCGGCAGGCCCCGCCCAGCGAGCAGCGGTACAGCAGTAGGCGTGTTATCTAGAACCAGTGTCACTCCCGATTTAAATCCAGTTTTGTTTTCAGCACTCTTAAATACCCAAAGCAGGACAAGCAAAAAGGAGGCGTAACAAACACGACAGAACCGATGAGGTTAAAACGATGCAGGGATGCTTCAGTAGTCAGGCGAGAGGGGCGGGCATCCAAGCGTAGCTCCGCCTCCAACGCAGCGCGTCCAAAATGCAACCGTGCGACGGAGACGTGTCGTCGGAACATGTTTTAATATTAAATGTGGCCGCAGCATGCGAGACGGACGAACTCAGAGGAGAATAAAGGTGAAATACTGTCGGGGGGGGTGGGGGGGGGGGGGTGGAGATGCGTCGTCCTCCGATCAGAGGAGAAACAGGAAACGGCGTCTCCCTTCTCATCAGACACGCCTCCTACTCGGTCTTCTTCTCCTTCTGCTTGAGGAGCTTGTTGATCTCCCTCTTGGCCATGGAGGAGTATTTGGAGATGACGCCATGCTGGTTGAGGCCGGGCAGCAGCAGCAGGAGGCTCACTGTGGGGGGAGCACACGGCGGGTTAGAGCCCCCGGGGGGGGCGGGGGGGGATCTGAGGCCGAGCGCTATCAGGTTCACACTTAATAAAAGAACATTTAAAAACGTCGTTAGCGTTAAGAACGAGCCACACGCTGCTGAGATCGCTTCATGTCCCCTGGGGGGACACAGCAACCCAGCCGTCTCCACCTCACCCCGTCCTTTGCATCGTCCTCCCTCACTACGTCCATGTCTCTTCTCCTGGGTCGTCCTCTAGTCCTGTTCCCTGGCAGTTCCATCCTCAGCATCCTTCTACCGATATAGTCCGTCTCTCCTCTGGACATGTCCAAACCATCAAAGTCTGGTCTCTCTGACCTTGTCTCCAAAACGTCTAACCTTCACTGTCCCTCTTATTGTCTCATTTCTAATCCTGTCCAACCTGGACACTCCCAAGGAGAACCTCAGCATCTTCATCTCCTCCACTTCTAGCTCCGCCTCCTGTCTTTTCCTCAGAGACACTGTCTCTAAGCCGTCCATCATGTCTGTCCTCACCACTGTCTCTAAGCCGTCCATCATGGCTGTCCTCACCACTCTCTCAGACCTTTCCCTTCGTCCTGGATGCAGGTCAGGCACCGATCCCGGTTCCTGCAGTAGGAACCCTAACCCTACCCAAAGGTCGTGAAAGCAGCGGCGTCTTTTTCCCGCCGCTCCGTTCTCACATGGGGGCGTGTCGACACTCACCCATCAGGTAGGTCAGGAACAGGTTGTGCACCTGCTGCCCGATC
This sequence comes from Brachionichthys hirsutus, assembly GCF_040956055.1. Lineage (NCBI taxonomy): Eukaryota > Metazoa > Chordata > Actinopteri > Lophiiformes > Brachionichthyidae > Brachionichthys > Brachionichthys hirsutus. Next base: position 389,159 of record NC_090912.1, read on the forward strand.
CAGGCCGCCGCCAGCAGGCCGCTGACCACGGAGGCAAAGTACTGCAAAGAGGAGGGCGTGGCGTTAGCTAGCGCACGGCGCTACGTGGAGCTAGCCTCCGTCGGGTTTCACTAGAACAGAACCGGTACAAGCATGCAGACGGAATCCCAGTCGTCCCAGTTTGGGCTCTGCCAATCAGCCGGGGGTATTTATATCCCCCCCCCCCGTTACCATTTTGGGCTTCTCCTCCTTGAGGGCGCCGATACGCTGCCACCAGCCCCCAACCCGGCGCCGGCTCCTCACCAGGTTACCGCAGATGTCGTGGAAACGCTGCTGCTGCTCGGTGGTCCTGCAGGAGAAACGCAGAGAGAGACGTCCTGGACTTAGAGGCGCGTTCAGGGACACCGACGGGCGGGGCGGGGTCGGGTCTGAGCGGTTTGACTCCGGCCTGCGGCGCTTCGAGGGGCGGGGTCGGGTCGGCCCACGGCAGCCTGCGGCGCCTCGAGGGGCGGGGTCGGTTCGGCCCACGGCTGACTCCGGCGCTTCGAGGGGCGGGGCCGGGTCGGGTCGGCCCACGGCAGCCTGCGGCGCTTCGAGGGGCGGGGTCGGGTCGGCCCACGGCAGCCTGCGGCGCTTCGAGGGGCGGGGTCGGGTCGGCCCACGGCTGACTCCGGCGCTTCGAGGGGCGGGGCCGGGTCGGGTCGGCCCACGGCAGCCTGCGGCGCTTCGAGGGGCGGGGTCGGGTCGGGTCGGCCCACGGCAGCCTGCGGCGCTTCGAGGGGCGGGGTCGGGTCGGCCCACGGCAGCCTGCGGCGCCTCGAGGGGCGGGGTCGGGTCGGCCCACGGCTGACTCCGGCGCTTCGAGGGGCGGGGTCGGGTCGGGTCGGCCCACGGCAGCCTGCGGCGCTTCGAGGGGCGTCTAACCGAACAGACAGCAGCCAGCGGGATCGCAGGCGAATACTCAAATATTAGGAAGAGTTCAGCAAACAGACTCTTCAAAGAGACCGTTTATTCGTTCAACGTCTCATTTTCGGGCGCGTCAGACTCAGCCGGAGGACGAGGAGCTGAGGGACGCCGTCGAACCATGACCCGACCTTCAGATGACCTCTGCAGACCCGCCCAATCAGATTCTCAACCGACCCGAGACGGCGGTGTCCTGGCACGTCTGGAAGACAACGCCGTGATCAACGCACCGGGCTGAAACGGACCTAGCGCTCCCTGCTGCTCCTTCCTCCCGCTGCCCCCCCCCCCCAAACAGTGTGACTGACTCTCACCATTTATTGGAGCCAAAGACTCTGGGGGCGAGGGTGGGCACCAGGTAGTCAGCCAGGCAGAGCAGCATGACTGTGCAGGACAGTCCAGTCAGCACCGACGGGTCCAAGTAATAAACCAGCCTGGAGGAAGAGGAAGAGGAAGAGGAAGCAGCAGTTAGGAAACACGCTCACAGGAACAGACTTGCATCATCCAGTTACGGCTATTTTATCTGTGAAACCATAAAACGTCCTGCGGCGAGACTTTCCACTTCCTGCCGTGCTAGAATCAGAACAGAACGCGGGTTCTGATCCGTCTCAGCCTCGGCCTTCCACCCAGCGGTGCAGCGGACTCACAGGAAGAGCACCGTGGTGGCCCCCACCAGCACGCCGGGGAACCAGGGCTTCTCCCAACGCAGAACGCGATCCCCGGCCAGGACCACTTCCCCCCAGCCCTGCAGCTGCTCCTCCAGCTGGGCCGTTTCCTGAGCCTGACAAAACAGAAGCCAGTCCAATATCAAGAGCAGCCGGGCCCGCCCACGCCAGCGAGGTTCTGCTGCAACACAGTCCCGCTCGCTGGTTGCTCTGCCAGCTAGACCCACTTCCTCAACCGTCCTGGGATCTTGGTCCAGAACAGGCCGCATTAAAAGTCGGTGCAGAGGCAGGATTATCGATTTAATCTCAGTTAAATCTTTCAAAAGGACTACAAGTTTTGATTGAGACATTCTTCTTCTCTAATCTGCTTGATTTGAGCCCTTCAGTCTCACATATATTCAGATTTCATATTTGTATTATAAATGAAGCATTAAATATGTGAAGATCAGCTTGGGTGTGCGCTTCTTCAGCAAAGTAACTGTAACGATACTAGATTACTGCCATGACGGCGCAGCTTGAGCGTCCGTGACAGGGCAGGACGTCCACGTCCTCTCCGGCGCCTGAGAACGTTAGCTCGGCTTGAAAAGTTAGCCTCGGCGTCGCTGCTGGCTCTAAAGGCGAGGCTCGCAGCCGAAGCTAGCGGAGGAGCTAGCGGGCTAGCTTAGCGGGCGTTAGCTGCTAGGTTCCAAAGGCGAGGCTCGCAGCCGAAGCTAGCGGAGGAGCTAGCGGGCTAGCTTAGCGGGCGTTAGCTGCTAGGTTCCAAAGGCGAGGCTCGCAGCCGAAGCTAGCGGAGGAGCTAGCGGGCTATCTCAGCGGGCGTTAGCTGCTGGCTCTAAAGGCGAGGCTCGCAGCCGAAGCTAGCGGAGGAGCTAGCGGGCTAGCTTAGCGGGCGTTAGCTGCTGTCACCGTCAGCCTGGCGGAAGCACTGGCGGATAAGTCATCAGTGCTAACTTGCTAGCTCGGTTGCTCGTTACTTACAGCACAAAGTGCACGAACGGGGGCCCATATTTGGCTGCGTGAATGCAACCAGACGCGCAACAACAGTTTATGCTAACGTTCACTACTACACCACCTTTAAAGCCAGTCCGCCTTAATACTCACGAGCAGGTTCACGCTTTTGTTGTCGCCTTCTGCCATCGGGACTGATAATCCGTCGGTCGGATCTTTAAAACGAATTTCGGGTTTTATATGAAGGAACCAGAGACGCAGCGCAGCCGCACAAACACGCAGCTCTCCTGCTAGCTTCGGCCTCACTAACCGTACAAGTCTGACAGGAGGCTTTTTTTATGTCTAAATGTGTGTCAAAAGCCGCCGATTGAATTCTGGGATGTGTAGTTTTTCTTTATTTCAGTCACAGCCCTGAATTACAATATAATATAATATAATAATCATGTTCTGTCGGTACTTTAGAACATTTGAAAATAAAATATCTCCCCAACATGACAGATAATAAATAATGTAGTCATGTATTCTATATCCTATTGACAAAATAAAAGTTATACTAGTTAGTTAGTTCACTGTATAGCTGCAGTCTTTGTTCTTGCTACACACACAGTATATTTGTGTGTACAGGATATTACTGTATGTATGTGTGAAACGTGACCAATACTAATAATATTTTTTTATATTAATATTATCTATAATCTATGATTATATTGTTTTATTGAATAAAATGTGACAATCATTCTTGCCACAAAGAGGCAGTGTTCTTTAAAATGAAGGCAAACCATGATGTCAGACATATTTGACATTTAATTAAAGTTCTATTATAATAACACAGACATGGATATTCAAATCTCAGACACCTTTAACACAGCACAAATAAATATTCTTAATTATCTCAAAAACATATCTGCGTAGGTTCAAATGTCAGATCTTTCCCGCGGTCTGTGAACGCATCACAGCTTAGACTTGCGTCTGACGTCACTGAGCGTTCACGTACGGCTCATCTCGCTCTGGTTGTGGATCGGACTTGTTGTCGGAACAGCTACGCTTCCGAATATTCTTTGTATTTTCACAGTTATCGTGAGTTCCGGTTCGGCGGCGGGTTCTGTTGGATATTATTGATCGGATTTTGTCTCCCGCCTCCACTCCTGGGGGAATCACTGGTACGGTATGAATGCGTTAGCTAGCTAGCTAGCTGATTGCTAAACTGCGCACAGATGCGGCCGGGCCTCGAACGCGGTTCGCCTTTGGATCCGCCTCGTGGCTCGAACATTTAAATCAAAGTGCGATCCGATGAGTCCTGATCTCCTGATCGATAAATCCGTTGCTTCGCGTCAGGCCTGTCGGTGCGCGCGCGACAGAAACGATCGTTCCCGTGAATAAGCGCGTGGGATGCGTCGCGCCGTGTTAAATTAGATGCGAGACCGGTTCCGCTGTAACGTGAGGCGGTGCGACACGAAGCGGAGTCACGGAAATGCTGCGGGGGGGGGCGGGGGGGGAAGCGTGTTTCTGTGAAACCGGATCCGCGTCGGCGTTTTGTCCATTCGGCCCAGATTGTGCTTCTCTGAGTTGGACGTATTCGGATCGCGCTGGTTCCGTGGAATCGCCATTTTAGGCTGGGGGGGGGGGGGTCTGTCCGTTCAGCGCCTCCACGGCCTCCACGAAGCCGCTGCTCAGCGTGAATAAATGACGTCATGTTCGGTTGCATTCTGGGGGTTCTCTTTGATCCGTTTCTCCTGGATGATGGACGTTACGGATTGATTGGATATAAAATGAAGCGTCTCCCTTGAGCCGCTGCATCCGGCCTGACTGGGGGCTTGATTTGCTGCAGCGACCCCTGCCGGGACAAGCCGGAAGAGCAACAAGTCAAAGCTGCGTTATTAAAGCTGGTTCTTAAGACGGCACAAGATTTTGGAGACCCAGAAGAACCAGCAGCTCCGAGCCACTGGGACCAGACCCAGAAGAACCAGCAGCTCCGAGCCATCGGGACCAGAACCAGCAGGTCCGAGCCATCGGGACCAGAACCAGCAGCTCCGAGCCACCGGGACCAGACCCAGAAGGTTCGGGACGCTGTTCTGTGCAGCCATGAAAGCAAACTGGACCTTCTGGTGTCGCCGGATCAGCGGAATGTCTGAAGGGCATAGAAGGAGGTGATGCTGATGGACCCCCTCCCTGCATGAAGCAGGCCGGGGGCTCGCTGATGCTCTGGGGCTGCTCGGCTTCCTGGTCCACTGGAAAGGCTCCGATGGATTCCATCAGGAATCCCAGAAGATGGAGCTCTGACATCACTGGACGCTCCAAAAGTGGGCGGATCCCAAACAGACCTCAGAGTCCACCACGACCTGGTTCCGAGATGGAGTCTGGATCTACTGCAGGGCCGGCCGTAGGACCGGAGCTGCTGGGCATTCGGGATCGGATCTGGTTTAATATCCGATCATTCCGATCCGCTGCTCTCCGGGTTTTCCAGCCGTTGGCTCGATCCTGATTTCCTGTTTTTGTGCGTGCAGAGCCATGTACAATGGGATTGGCCTGACGACTCCCCGGGGCAGCGGCACCAATGGGTACGTGCAGCGTAACCTGTCCAGCGTGCGGGTCAAACGGCCCCGGGACGAGCGCGGCGGCGAGCGGGACGAGAAGGACCGGGAGAGGCTGGAGAGCCAGCTCAACCGGCAGCCCAACGCCGACATCCTGGAGCACCAGCGGAAGAGGCAGCTGGAGGTGAAGTGTGCCGAGCTGCAGGACATGATGGAGGAGCAGGGGTAAGGGGCGTGGCCAGGGGAGGGGCGGGGCGTCGCAGGGGGGGCGCGGCCTCTCACCGTCCGCGCCGTCCTCCTGTCCAGGTACGCCGCTGAGGAGGTAGAGGAGAAGGTCAACAGCTTCCGGATGATGCTGCAGGAGAAGGAGGAGCCGGCGCCCGCCCCCGGCGACAGGTCAACGTGAGTCACGCGGGCCAGGGGGCCGGCGGCGGGCCGGCGGCGGGGCCCCCGGTTCTGTGATGTCACCGCCCAGGCTGCTTGCGTCCCCAGGGCGACGGAGACTCACGCCCTCGCCGCAGCCAACCAGCAGAAGAACAGCCGCCTGCGGGCTGCGTTTGGGATCGCCAGCGACTACGTGGACGGCTCCTCCTTCCACGCCGACCGCAAGGAGCGGGAGAAGGAGAAGCGGGAGCAGGAGCGTCTGGAGCGGGAGAAGCTGCAGCAGCAGAAATACGCGTGAGTGGGGGGAGGAAGCCACGCCCCCTCCAGGCCGGCGGCCCGGCTCACCGGGTTCTGCCGTCTCTTCCTCAGGTTGCTGGAAGAATCCGATCCTTCAGATTCTCCTCCCAAGAAGCGAAGCCGCAAGAAGAAGAAGAAGAACAAGAACCGGGACAGGTGAGGAGGTCCCCGCTGCACGGCGTTCCGGCTCCTTCTGACCTTCTCCTCCTCCTCCTCTCTGCTAGCAGCTCGGCCAGCCCCGCCCCCTCCCCTCGGCGGGAGAAGAAGAAGTCCAAGAAGAAGAAGAAGAAACGGTATCTTCACCGGCTTCTTCTGTGGTGCTGTGCTGCCATTTGTTCTTGACGTTGTTCTGTGATCTGCGTGTTTTTCAGCGATGCGTCGGTGGAGGAGGAAGAGGAGGAAGAGGAGCGCAGGTAGGATCTGTCCTTTAGTGCAGACGCTAAATCTCAAGCAGCTGCTAGCTGTGGCTTCGTGTTGTTTTAACCTCCCCGCTCCTCCCCGTCCCTCACCCGTCCCTCGCCTGCTCCTCCCCGTCCCTCACCCGTCCCTCGCCTGCTCCTCCCCGTCCCTCACCCGTCCCTCGCCTGCTCCTCCCCGTCCCTCACCCGTCCCTCGCCTGCTCCTCCCTCCCTCCTCCCTGCTCCTCCCTCCCTCCTCCCCATCCTCAGTTCCTCCAAAGAGAAGCAGGTCTCAAAGAAGAAAAGAAAGAAAAGTGAAAGCTCCAGTCCTCCAAAAGCGAAAGCAGGACGACCCAGGAGCATCTCGTCCAGCTCTGCTCGCAGGTATGTCGTCGTCGTCATGGTAACAACATGCATGGCCAGGATGCCGGTGCGGACACGTCGACTCCTTTTTGTTAATGAACGTCAATCCGTCCCCGCAGCTCGTCTCCAGCTCCGATGAGATCCCGCCCACAGGACCAAAGCAGGAGGAAGAGGAGGTCACCAGAGAGGAGCAGGCGGGGCTACGAGGAGCACAGAGGAGAAGGAGAAGGGGTGAGGCGCCGAGCGCCGACTTCCCGTCCGCTGAGTCCCAAACCAAATGTGACGCCAACATTTTCTCTCCTGTCATTTAGAAGAGGCAAAGAGAGGCTGAGAAGACCTCCACCAAGAGGAGGCGCGACTCCTCGTCCTCTTCTCCACCACCACAGACGGAAAAGAGCAAGCACAAGGAGAAAGGGAGGAGGTCCAGAAGCCGGGAGATGGAGAAAGTCTGGCATTCAAGGAGTAAGGAGGAGGAGAAGGGCAGGCCTTCAAGGACTACAGGTGGAAGGGGGAGGAGGTCAAGGAGCAGAGATGAGGAGAAAGGAAAGCGTTGGAGGAGCAGAGATGAGAAAGGAAAGCGTTCAAGGAGCAGAGATGAGGAGAAAGGAAAGCGTTTGAGGAGCAGAGATGAGGAGAAAGGAAAGCGTTCGAGGAGCAGAGATGAGGAGAAAGGAAAGCGTTCGAGGAGCAGAGATGTGGCAAAAAGGAGGTGTTCAAAGAGCAGTGAAAAGGGGGACAAAGGAAAAGAGATTGCTCCTCAGAGGACCAGACGTGACTCCTCCTCCTCCTCGTCCCCTTCTCCTTCTCCTCCACCTAAACAGGAAAGCAGGAGGGGCAGGAGCAGAGATACAGAACCGGAAAATAATCGGAATAAACTAGACAAGAAAACAAGACGCGGCTGCTCCTCACCCTCGCCTCCTCCTCCTCCTCCTCCTGAGAAAGACCAGGCTAGGAGGCGGCTGAGTGGTGAGAAGGAGCGTCGGCCTGGGAGCAATCTGCTCCCTGACAGGAGAGACACTGGGAGGAGACCAGAGAGAGATGCGTCTCCTTTCCAACACGACCGCAGGAGGGATGGAGGCATGTCCCCGTCCCCCGCCTCTCCCCCCAGCAACAGTCGTCAAAGAGACGGGGAGGAGGAGGAGAGGAGGAGAGAGAAGGAGAAGAATCTGAGGGAACAAGAAAGAGAACGAGCTGAAGAAGTTAGGAGAGATGCATCGAGACCTCCGGAGAGGAGCAGGAGACCAGAGGTCAGCGAGAACCTCGATAAGAGGAGCAGGAGACCAGAGGTCAGCGAGAACCTCGATAAGAGGAGCAGGAGACCAGAGGTCAGCGAGAACCTCGAGGAGAGGAGCAGGAGACCAGAGGTCAGCGAGAACCCCGAGGAGAGGAGCAGGAGACCAGAGGTCAGCGAGAACCCCGAGGAGAGGAGCAGGAGACCAGAGGTCAGCGAGAACCCCGATAAGAGGAGCAGGAGACCAGAGGTCAGCGAGAACCTCGATAAGAGGAGCAGGAGACCAGAGGTCAGCGAGAACCCCGAGGAGAGGAGCAGGAGACCGGAGGTCAGCGAGAACCTCGATAAGAGGAGCAGGAGACCAGAGGTCAGCGAGAACCCCGAGGAGAGGAGCAGGAGACCAGAGGTCAGCGAGAACCCCGATAAGAGGAGCAGGAGACCAGAGGTCAGCGAGAACCTCGATAAGAGGAGCAGGAGACCAGAGGTCAGCGAGAACCCCGATAAGAGGAGCAGGAGACCAGAGGTCAGCGAGAGGAGCGCCCCGGCGACGAAGGAGAAACGGGATGAGAAAGACAAAGAGAGCAGCAGCAGCAGCGACAGTGACAGCGATAGCTCCTCCTCCTCGTCCTCCTCCTCCTCGTCCTCCTCATCATCCTCATCCTCTGAAGATGAAGGCAAGGCATCTGGGTCAGCAGGGAGGGAGAAGAGCAGCCCCTCAAAGGTTGAACCGTCAGCCATCGGGGCCGCCGTTCAAAGATATTTATCCAATGGGACGGGAGAAAGCTCCGCCTCCGTCTCCGACGGCGACGGGCTCCAGCGAGCCCAGAAGGAGAGAGGAGCAGGAGGAGACCAACAAGAGAGGGAGAGAGAACCTTCAGAGCCGCCCCGGACGAAAGGGGCGGAGCGATACAGTCCAACACAGCTGGACAGCCCCAGTCCTCCCCCGTCCCCCCCCGGCAGGGGGCGGGGCAGATTCCCTCCTGGGGCTGAAGCAGAGAAGAGGAGGACGGAGGAGAAACACGCAGCTGTGAGGCCGGCGAGGTCGAGTCCCTCAGCCAGTCGGTCCCGCTCCCCCCCCAAGAAAATGTCCTCCAACCCCCCCGCCCGTCGAACTCCACCCAGGCAGTATCAGGAGCCCCAGAGGAGAACTCCGCCTCCTTCCACCTGGTCTGACCGGGAGAGAGGGAGGCACAGGGACAGGGACAGGGACAGGGACAGGGACAGAGGACTGGGGCATGGTGCCCGGAGGAGCAGCAGGTCCCGGTCCAGAAGCCCGAGGAGGCACGCCCCGTCCCGGTCCAAAAGCCCGAGGAGGCGCGCCCCGTCCCGGTCCGGAAGCCCAAGGAGGCGCGCCCCGTCCCGGTCCGGAAGCCCGAGGAGGCGCGCCCCGTCCCGGTCCGGAAGCCCGAGGAGGCGCGCCCCGTCCCGGTCCGGAAGCCCGAGGAGGCGCACCGTCTCCAAATCCATAAGCCTGAGGAGGCGCGCCCCGTCCAGGTCCAAAAGCCCGAGGAGGCGCGCCCCGTCCCGGTCCAAAAGCCCGAGGAGGCGAAGCCCCCCCAACAGGTAAGGAGTGATTTTTGATCGTTTTCCTCATGATCTGTTTCTTTCCCGACTGCAGGAGTTTTCTGTTCTCCTCCTCCAGGTCTCGGCCCGCTCCTCCTCAGCAATGGAAGAGGAGCAGCCGCTCTCTCTCCAGAGACAGAGCCAGAGAAAAGGAGCAGGAGAGGAGCAGGCTGAGGGAAGTAGAACGGCAGGAGCATCTGCCACCAAAAGGTGTTCCACAACCCAGGAGGTCAGCATCGTCCTCCTCCTCCTCCTCCTCTTCCAGCTCCTCCTCTTCTTCATCCTCACCTTCACCCCCACGAGAGAGGCAGGAGAAAAAACCAGAGCAGGGGGAGGACAGAGAGCCGAAGACTCCTCCTGGAGACTCCTCTCACGCTGTGGTGGGTCGAGGCGGCGTGACCTGTCGAAGGTCGCCTCCTTCTGGCAGCCAATCAGAAAGCAGACAGTCGCCGCCGCCGCCGGCTCCTCACAGGGCGGGTCGGCCAGGAGGACACGATGCCGCCGTAAATGGGAAGGAGGTGGCTGCTAGCAAGAAGCCCAGCAGGAGCAGCAGCTCCAGCTCCTCTTCCTCCTCCTCGTCCTCCTCCTCTTCGTCCTCTTCCTCCTCCTCGTCAGACAGTTCTGACTCTGAGGTGGAGAAAGTTAAAGGGTAAAGAGAGCCCCCCCCCAATAATAAAACCAGGGATCAATCAAACACGATCAATAATTCACTGTTAATGTTTTATCAGGAAAACAGACAAAGCTCAGAGCTCTCCTTCGTCATCGTCATCATCAGAGAATGAGAAGGAAACGACGAAGAGGAGGAGGTGAGACAACTGTTAACATTCTGATCAATACTTTGATTAGAACCGGAGCTAAATCCAATCGATTCATCATTAAGGGTTTATTGTTTATTATTGGATGAAGTTTATTGATCGATTGATTATGTCTGCCAGAAGCTCTCGTTTCATCCCGGTTGTGCTCCCTGCAGCGCCGCCGCCGCCGGGAGGGTTCCTGCTGATTCGCTGAGAGACTCCCGCTCGCTCAGCTACTCGCCTCCGAGATACGTGAGCGCGGCGGCGCCCTCGCAGCGCCGCGGGTGCGTGCGCCGCCGAAGGGTGTGCTAGCGGCGTTGACTCTATTCGTATAAATTAGATCTTTGTGTGTTTTTTTGCCTCTCCAGGAGCGACAGCAGGCCGTCGTCCAGCAGCAGACGCAGGAAGTGATCGCAGCAGACACAGGAAGTGATCGCAGCAGACACAGGAAGTGATCGCAGCAGACACAGGAAGTGATCGCAGCAGACACAGGAAGTGATCGCAGCAGACGCAGGAAGTGATCGGCGCCTCTTCTTCTGTGGTGGTTCTCGTCCGTTGTTCGCTTCTCTAGTAACGCGCGTTTGATCTTCAGTCAAACTGAAATGTGCAGAATTTTTGTTGAGTGATTATTAATAATAATAAAAAGCAATTGTACATTTGAGTTGTGTGGGATTTGGATATGGATCAATGAATTCAGAGCGCGGGACACGAAGGCGATGACGTCAGCCTCGGTGGAGCCCATTGATGGTTTCACTTCCGCCTTCGCCGGATGAAACTTCCTCGTTTTCGTTCCCGAGCTGTCCCGGTGCGGGAACGCTGACTCGGTGCGTTCCGCGTACCGGAAACGGAAGCGCCCTCCTGAAACATGTCCTTCCTTCCGTCCGGGCGTGCCGGCTGTCTCGTCTCGTAACCTCGCGGGAAACATTTCCGGGTAAAGGCTGATCCAGCGGGAGGTCCTCGCGCCGCGCGCCGCGTTGGTCGTTGTGGTTTGTCCGACGTCCCCTGAACGCAGCGTGAGATCAGCGGCAGTCAGGTGTGGTCGGCCAGCGGGGAGAGGTTCCGAGTTCCGACCGGGACCGAGGCGCCGCTCACGCGCGTGGACCGGGTCGCGGGGGCCGCCGAGGGAACGCTGCCGACACCGGGACGACACCGGGACGACACCGGGACGACACGAGTGAGTCTTCTGCGCGTAAAAATGTCCGCCGAAAAGTTTCTCCAAGGAGTGGGAAGTTTCCTGACGAGGGTCAGCCGGACCGGGACCGGACCGGGCCCGGGCCCGGACACGGCGTCGCGCTTCTCAGCGCGGTCACGCGTCTTACCGAAACACGAATTAGCGCTTTATTAGCGGTTATGATCGGTTCTCCTCTTCCTTTGAACTCGTTTCCGTGCCGCCGCTCTTGCGTCAGAACCAACGACGTTAATCATAAAGTCCAGACCCTCCGGATTCGTGTTCCGAATTAACGGACACTTTGTCATCTTTCGACACGACCACGTTAAAGGCCGACTCCGGTTTCCTGAAGTTGGATTTCTATAAATTGTCTGATTTTCCGGTGAAGTTCGGCGGAGCTTCCTCTTCCGCGTCAGCTTCACTTGGGCCTCCGGTGCTTACCGGCCCGGCTCTGACCGGCGCGGTAGCGGCTGCCCGCCGGTCGTCGAGCCTCGGTGGGGTCAGGCTCGGTTTGTCCTGCTTTCAGGCTAACCCGGAGCGACCGAACGACGCCGCGTCACGTCCGCGGGGAGTCGTCGCCGAACCGGATTCAAAAAATGCCCAAATTAGCATCTGCTCGTTTTACGGCTTATTCTCGCGCGTCATAATGCTTCAGCTCAAACTGCACACATTAGACCAAAGTTCGGCGTCTGTAAAAACAGAATAAACTATTTATTTATTACGCGTTATGACTGAATGTGACCGTAGAGGGCGCTCTGCCCACGTCGGCACATAAATACGAATTAAATCATCATTTCTCAAGCGCCGTTTCGCGATCTCGCGTCACTTTCAGAGGCTGTGACGTCACTTCCTGTTTTCATGGAAAGTCAGGGAGGCTCCGTTGCTGCTGAATGAGGAGGAGCAGGGAGGGAGGCTCCCTCTGCTCCTCCCTCTACTCCTCCTCTGGGCCTCAACAAACGGCAGAAGTCGGTTCAGCTCTTTGATCTCTTCTTCTCCCTCCTCTAGCGCCACCAGGAGTCTCATCCAGGGATGGAGGAGTTCGGGGCAACGCGTGGATTTAAGATCGGCCGGCGGTGAAACCTCCCATTGGGCTGTGCCGAGCCCCGCCCCCAGGGAGCCGAAGGAGGGCGTGTCCGCGCTGTCAATTGAACAAGCACTGAATGAGGAAGTGAATGTGTGTTTGAGTCACCAGGAGCAGGAAGTGCCCTGCGGAAGCCACGCCTTCACGCCGATCCGACGAGCATGAGTCGTAAAACAAGCGCTCCCTGAAGTCAGGACCTGGAAATGTCTTCTGGACAAACTGTGGCGCCGCCCTGAGCTCGTAGCATCGGGGGGGGGGGGGGGGGGGGGCAGCACCTGGTTTACCTGCACATTCAGGAAGAGGCCGTCCAGATGGCCGGGAAGGATTACAATCACCTGTTCAAGCTGCTGATCATCGGCGACTCCAGTGAGAAGGCTGCCGATTGGCCGCGTTCACTTCCTCAGTAGGCGGTCCTTGCTAATCCTGCTCTCTGATTGGTTTCTCTCCTAGACGTGGGGAAAAGCAGTCTCCTGCTGCGCTTCGCCGACAACTCCTTCTCCGGTGAGTCACGTGACAGGAAGTGACTCCGTGTTTGAGGGCTGGCGGTATAAGAGCGGTCAGAGTAAAACGCCTCGCCGTCCGCCCGCAGGAAGTTACATCACCACCATCGGCGTCGACTTTAAGATCCGGACGGTGGACATCGAGGGCGAGCGGGTGAAGCTGCAGATCTGGGACACGGCGGGGCAGGAGAGGTTCCGGACCATCACGTCCACGTAATGGCGTCCAGGCGTCAGCGGTCGGGCCCGGGTCTGGTCTCGCCGCTCACTTCCTTCTGGTCCGCCCCCCCCCAGGTACTACAGGAACACCCACGGCGTCATCATCGTCTACGACGTCACCAACCCGGAGTCGTTCGTCAACGTGAAGCGCTGGTTGAACGAGATCTCCCAGAACTGCGACAGCGTCTGTAAGATCCTGGGTGAGCTCCGGCGCCGCCGCAAGGCATCGTGGGTATTCAGACGCCTGAGAACCGTCTTCCCGTCCGCTCAGTGGGGAACAAAAACGACGACCCTGCCAGGAGGAAGGTGGATACCCAGGATGCAATGCGCTTCGGGGAGTCGATGGGGGTCCGCCTGTTCGAGACGAGCGCCAAGGAGAACGTGAACGTGGAAGAGGTAACGTAGGATAGACCGACCCGGACCCGGATCCGGTTCCGGTTCTGACGTCTTCGTTGCTCCGCAGATGTTCATGGCTTTCACCCACATGGTCCTCCGGGCCAAGAAGCAGAGCCAGAACCGAGCCGAGCGGGAACGGGAGCGGGTCGACACCGTCAACATCAACGCCCAGAGAGACCGGGACCGCCGGAAGAGGGGGAAGAAATGCTGCTGATCAGAACCGGGCCCGGGTCTGCAGCCGGCTCACCTTTGTTTTAAACCTTCATCTGAGTCGGTCCTGATCGGGTCCGGGACGCGGCCCAGGTGTCTCCGTGCTGAGGCGCCGGTCCATTAGAGACGTCTGATTGGCCGTTTGCCCGGATGGTTCTGTGATGACCCAAGATGGCCGTCCGGGTCTGCGCTGCGTGCGACGAAGACGAAGCCCTCAGAGACGGTCCGGCCCTTTGACCCCGAGTGAACTCTAACCTGCTGATTAACAGGAAGCGTTTGATCGACTAACTATTGACGGCTGATCGGTAACGACATTAAGAGCCCAGAATGTTCAGCCCCCTTTTTATTGTACGTCTGTCCAAACCCAAATAAAGCGATCAATGATTTGTGATTATGGGCGGCGAGTCCCGTTAATGAGGGATCGACTCCAGCGTCCCGCCAGCCCGCCTCCGATGGGGGGCGGGGCCAATTTTATCTTAAATCAAACCCTTTGGAGGAAGTCCTCACTCGCCGATCCTGACTCACCGTGATTCGTCACGGGCGAGTCCCCATAAATCCCACGGCACCTGAATGCAGCGCCGGGTCCCCGTAAATCCCACGGCACCTGAATGCAGCGCCGGGTCCCCGTAAATCCAACAGCACCTGAATGCAGCGCCGGGTCCCCGTAAATCCAACGGCACCTGAATGCAGCGCCGGGTCCCCGTAAATCCAACAGCACCTGAATGCAGCGCCGGGTCCTCCGTCAGTTGGACTTGGGGAGCCTGTAGACGCCTGCAGAGACCAGCAGCTGATGCTCCCGGACCTTCCTCTGCAGGAAAGCCTCCAGCTCGTTGATGTCCATCTCCGTGACGACGGGTCCCGTGGCAACGAACATCCGCAGCATGGAGTGGATGCGTTCCAGCGTCATGCTGTCCAGGTTGGTCAGCATGGCCTGGATGTAGGCCCAGAAGAGCTGTGGGGACAGACGGCGTGCGTTAGGGGGGGTGTGTGTGTGGAGGGGGCGGGGCAGGGGGCGGGGCCACCTGCAGCTTCTCCTCCCTCTGCTCAGACTGGGTGGTCGTGTTGGAGTCCCGCTCCTCGTCGCTGTCGATCAGCATCACTCCTCCCTCCAGCTTCTCCTTGGAGGAGCCCGTCTCCATCACGCAGTAGCGCCCCCCCGCCTCCTCCCTCAGCACGCCGTGCTGCTGCCACAGCGCCACCTTCCTGTGAACCAGCTCCTTGGCGGCGCCCAGCGTCACGCTCAGCTCCTCCAGAGTCCAGGAACCTAAAGGACAAGCCAGCGGTCAACCCGCGCCGCCCGGTGGACCGACAGGAAGTGGAGCCGCGTGGCTACTTTGTTCCTGGAAGCGCAGGATGATGGCGGCGTGGATCGGGGACACGGTGAGGTTGGTGAGGGCGCGGTCCTCCAGCTGCACGTCCAGAGTGACGGATCCGAGGTGAGGCTTCCAGCTCAGCGTCCGCATGGCCTGAAACAGACGACCGGCAGGTAGCGGCGAGCGGCGACTCTCCTCGCCGCTCGCCTCCCCAGCAGGTGAGCCCCCACCTTGAGCTTCTCGTAGCGGCGGGTGTACGCCTCCATGGCTCGGCACGCCAGGGGGGGGAGCTCCAGCTTCTCCTCCTTCAAGGAGGGCCAGAACTCTGAGGAGAGGATGATGGAGGACAGGGCCAGCGGCGGCCGCTCCTCCTCGCTCAGCCTCGACTCCTCCTCCCGGATGTTGCTGTTGATCCTGCGGGAGTCTGCCATGTCCTGGGGGGGGGGAGGAGTCACCCACCATGTCAACCTGCTGCAAGGACGACACGCCGCTGCTCACCTTCAGCATCACCTCGCAGTAATGCATGTGGGACTCCCCGAAGCGGAGCTTCAGCAGCTCCACGTTGCGGATCTCCCTGCAGACAGAAGGGTGACGGTGAGAGGCGGGGCTTCCAGCATCACCTGACCTGCTCGACCGCCGCCCCCTACCTGGCCGTGCTGTAGTTGAGCTGATGCAGCAGCCGGTCGGCGAGGACGGCCCGGTACTCGTCGATGAAGATGTCTTTGCTGCCGTAGATGCTGACCAGCAGGCTGATGATGTCAGACGAGCGGCGCTTCGATCCCGTCTTATCTGAACACACGACCGTCCGGCTCAAACCGAGGGGCGGAGCAAAGACACCGGCGTGGGAGGCGTGGTGCGTTCACTGACCGGGGACGGCGTCGGTGGGGTCCGGCGTCCAGTCCTCCGGGTCGTTGCCTTCCTCGTCGCTGTCCTGCATCTCCAGGGTCACCGGGTCGCCTCTGGACAGCTCCGAGGCCAAGTCCGTGCAGCCTTCGGCGTCCCCCGTCAAACCCGCCACGATCTGCCTCACCGTGTCCTCCCGAGTCCTTGAACGCACCACGGAAGCTTGAACACGACCGAGCCGAGCCGCCGCCGCAGCGTCCGTCTCAGAACCTCACCTCAGGTACCGGCGAACCGGCTGGCAGGCGACCTGCAGGATGACCATGGAGGGGTCCAGCTCCCGGAGCGCCTTGATGGCGGAGATGTAAACGGTGAGGATGTCCGACGTGTGGACGCCTGAGGACGCGGCAGAGAGCGGGTCAATGGAACGGGTCGATGGAACGGGTCGATGGAACGGGTCGATGGAACGGGTCGATGGAACGGGTCGATGGAACGGGTCGATGGAACGGGTCGATGGAACGGGTCGAGGGAACGGGTCGATGGAACGGCGTGGGCGTGATACCAAACAGACTGAAACCTGACCTGGGTGCAGCAGACGGCTCTCAAAAGCGGCTTTGAGAGACGTGAGGAGCTGCTGCCTCTGATTGGTCCGTTCCAGGCAGAACTTGAGATCTTCGATCGCAGCTTTGGATTCTGGGAAATCTGTAAAGCAGCGGGAGGAAGTCAGAGAGCC